>NC_137127.1:47046261-47108761 GCF_949319135.1 Squalius cephalus | reverse complement strand
TTACATTCAAAGGAAATAAATCATTACTTTTATCAAGCAATGATGCATTAAACTCATAAAAAGTGACAGTAAAGACATTTACAGTATAATGTTACAAAATTATACCATTTCGGTAACACTTTACAATACGGTTCATTAGTTAACATTATGTTCATGTTAACTACCTTAGTTAACATGAACTAAGAATGAACAATTCTTCTACAGCATTTATTAATCTTAGTAAATATTAATTTCAACATTTACTAATACACTATTAAAATCAAAGGTTGTATTTGTTAACATTAGTTAATGCTCTGTGAACTAACATGAACAAACAATGATCAGCTGTATTTTTATTAACTAACATTAACAAGGATTAATAAATACAGTAACAAATGTATTGCTCATTGTTAGTTCATGTTAGTTCATACATTAATGGTAACTAATGAACCTTATTGTAAAGTGTTACCACTATTTCAAATAAATGCTGTTCTTGTTTAACTTTCTATTAATCAAAGAATCCTGAAAAATAAAATGTATCACGATTTCAAAAATCTGAAGCAGCGCAACTGTTTTCAACACTGATAATAATCATAAATGTTTCTTGATAATGTTATGCTGTGTTTTATAACTGAATACGTTTCTTCTCCAGGTTTAATCAGTCTCGTCATCTTCATCTTTACATGCCGGCAGGACTCGGGATTCTGGCCGCCATCACATCCATCATCTATTACCACAACATCGAGACCTCCAACTTCCCCAAGCTGCTTATAGGTATAATAAACCATTCCAGATTCACATCAGTGCAGTTATTATTATCATCCCTGAGATAAACACGTAATGTTGTCAAATACTGGCAGTGAACAGACAGTAGGCTCTTATTCTATATGGCAAGGCAATTCTGTCAGGACCACTATCGTCAAATACGATTGGCAATTAGCATACAGTTTGGATTGGCGGTATGGTTCTGTTCTGGGCGAGAACTCCCTGCGCATCCATGCAGCCTAGCATGAATAAGAGCAGCAATAACCCTCCTTGGGGTAAACAGAACAGAACCAACATGAATGTATGCAGATATCATTTATTCTGATTCAAGGGGAATCAGAATGCCAAATCCTGGAGTTGGGGAGGGAGGAGGGTAATTATTTTCTGAGAAACGAGAGGAGCTGGGGATGGAGGAGGGTAATTATCTCCTGAGAAACGAGAGGAGCTGGGGAGGGAGGAGGGTAATTATCTCCTGAGAAACAAGAGGAGCTGGGGAGGGAGGAGGGTCATTAGCTCCTGAGAAACAAGAGGAGCTGGGGAGGGAGGAGGGTAATTAGCTCCTGAGAAACGAGAGGAGCTGGGGAGGGAGGAGGGTCATTAGCTCCTGAGAAACGAGAGGAGCTGGGGAGGGAGGAGGGTCATTAGCTCCTGAGAAACGAGAGGAGCTGGGGAGGGAGGAGGGTAATTATCTCCTGAGAAATGAGAGGAGCTCGGGGAGGGAGGAGGGTAATTAGCTCCTGAGAAACGAGAGGAGCTGGGGAGGGAGGAGGGTCATTAGCTCCTGAGAAACGAGAGGAGCTGGGGAGGGAGGAGGGTAATTATCTCCTGAGAAACGAGAGGAGCTGGGGAGGGAGGAGGGTCATTAGCTCCTGAGAAACGAGAGGAGCTGGGGAGGGAGGAGGGTAATTATCTCCTGAGAAATGAGAGGAGCTCGGGGAGGGAGGAGGGTAATCAGCTCCTCAGAAACGAGAGGAGCTGGGGATGGAGGAGGATAATTCGCTCCTGAAAAACGAGAGGAGCTGGGGATGGAGGAGGGTCATTATCTCCTGAGAAATGAGAGGAGCTCGGGGAGGGAGGAGGGTAATTAGCTCCTCAGAAACGAGAGGAGCTGGGGAGGGAGGAAGGTCATTATCTCCTGAGAAACGAGAGGAGCTGGGGAGGGAGGAGGGTAATCAGCTCCTCAGAAACGAGAGGAGCTGGGGATGGAGGAGGATAATTCGCTCCTGAAAAACGAGAGGAGCTGGGGATGGAGGAGGGTCATTATCTCCTGAGAAATGAGAGGAGCTCGGGGAGGGAGGAGGGTAATTAGCTCCTCAGAAACGAGAGGAGCTGGGGAGGGAGGAAGGTCATTATCTCCTGAGAAACGAGAGGAGCTGGGGAGGGAGGAGGGTAATTCGCTCCTGAAAAATGAGAGGAGCTGGGGATGGAGGAGGGTCGTTATCTCCTGAGAAACGAGAGGAGCTGGGGAGGGAGGAGGGTAATTCGCTCCTGAAAAACGAAAGGAGCTGGGGATGGAGGAGGGTCATTATCTCCTGAGAAACGAGAGGAGCTGGGGATGGAGGAGGGTCATTATCTCCTGAGAAACGAGAGGAGCTGGGGAGGGAGGAGGGTAATTATCTCCTGAGAAACGAGAGGAGCTGGGGAGGGAGGAGGGTAATTATCTCCTGAGAAACGAGAGGAGCTGTGGAGGGAGGAGGGTCATTAGCTCCTGAGAAACGAGAGGAGCTGGGGAGGGAGGAGGGTAATTAGCTCCTGAGAAACGAGAGGAGCTGGGGAGGGAGGAGGGTCATTAGCTCCTGAGAAACGAGTGGAGCTGTGGAGGGAGGAGGGTAATTAGCTCCTGAGAAACGAGAGGAGCTGGGGAGGGAGGAGGGTCATTAGCTCCTGAGAAACGAGTGGAGCTGGGGAGGGAGGAGGGTCATTAGCTCCTGAGAAACGAGAGGAGCTGGGGAGGGAGGAGGGTAATTAGCTCCTGAGAAACGAGAGGAGCTGGGGAGGGAGGAGGGTCATTAGCTCCTGAGAAACGAGTGGAGCTGTGGAGGGAGGAGGGTAATTAGCTCCTGAGAAACGAGAGGAGCTGGGGAGGGAGGAGGGTCATTAGCTCCTGAGAAACGAGTGGAGCTGGGGAGGGAGGAGGGTAATTAGCTCCTGAGAAACGAGAGGAGCTGGGGAGGGAGGAGGGTCATTAGCTCCTGAGAAACGAGTGGAGCTGTGGAGGGAGGAGGGTAATTATCTCCTGAGAAACGAGAGGAGCTGGGGAGGGAGGAGGGTAATTAGCTCCTGAGAAACGAGAGGAGCTGGGGAGGGAGGAGGGTCATTAGCTCCTGAGAAACGAGTGGAGCTGGGGAGGGAGGAGGGTCATTAGCTCCTGAGAAACGAGAGGAGCTGGGGAGAGAGGAGCTGGGGAGGGAGGAGGGTCATTAGCTCCTGAGAAACGAGTGGAGCTGTGGAGGGAGGAGGGTAATTATCTCCTGAGAAACGAGAGGAGCTGGGGATGGAGGAGGGTCATTATCTCCTGAGAAATGAGAGGAGTTGGGGATGGAGGAGGGTCATTATCTCCTGAGAAACGAGCGGAGTTAGGGATGGAGGAGGGTCATTATCTCCTGAGAAACCAGAGGAGTTAGGGATGGAGGAGGGTGATTAGCTCCTGAGAAACGAGAGGAGCTGGGGAGGGAGGAGGGTCATTAGCTCCTGAGAAACGAGTGGAGCTGGGGAGGGAGGAGGGTAATTAGCGCCTGGGAAACGAGAGGAGCTGGGGAGGGAGGAGGGTAATTAGCTCCTGAGAAACGAGAGGAGCTGGGGAGGGAGGAGGGTCATTATCTCCTGAGAAACGAGAGGAGCTGGGGAGGGAGGAGGGTAATTATCTCCTGAGAAACGAGAGGAGCTGGGGAGGGAGGAGGGTAATTAGCTCCTGAGAAACGAGAGGAGCTGGGGAGGGAGGAGGGTAATTAGCTCCTGAGAAACGAGAGGAGCTGGGGAGGGAGGAGGGTAATTATCTCCTGAGAAACGAGAGGAGCTGGGGAGGGAGGAGGGTCATTAGCTCCTGAGAAACGAGTGGAGTTGGGGAGGGAGGAGGGTAATTAGCTCCTGGGAAACGAGAGGAGCTGGGGAGGGAGGAGGGTAATTAGCTCCTGAGAAACGAGAGGAGCTGGGGAGGGAGGAGGGTCATTAGCTCCTGAGAAACGAGTGGAGCTGGGGAGGGAGGAGGGTAATTAGCTCCTGAGAAACGAGAGGAGCTGGGGATGGAGGAGGGTCATTATCTCCTGAGAAACGAGAGGAGTTGGGGATGGAGGAGGGTCATTATCTCCTGAGAAACCAGAGGAGTTAGGGATGGAGGAGGGTGATTAGCTCCTGAGAAACGAGAGGAGCTGGGGATGGAGGAGGGTAAATATCTCCTTAGAAACGAGAGGAGCTGGGGATGGAGGAGGGTAAATATCTCCTTAGAAACGAGAGGAGCTGGGGATGGAGGAGGGTAAATATCTCCTGAGAAACGAGAGGAGTTGGGGATGGAGGAGGGTCATTAGCTCCTGAGAAACGAGAGGAGCTGGGGAGGGAGGAGGGTAATTATCTCCTGAGAAACGAGAGGAGTTAGGGATGGAGGAGGGTGATTAGCTCCTGAGAAACGAGAGGAGCTGGGGATGGAGGAGGGTAAATATCTCCTGAGAAACGAGAGGAGTTAGGGATGGAGGAGGGTGATTAGCTCCTGAGAAACGAGAGGAGCTGGGGATGGAGGAGGGTAAATATCTCCTTAGAAACGAGAGGAGCTGGGGATGGAGGAGGGTAAATATCTCCTGAGAAACGAGAGGAGTTGGGGATGGAGGAGGGTCATTAGCTCCTGAGAAACGAGAGGAGTTGGGGATGGAGGAGGGTCATTAGCTCCTGAGAAACGAGAGGAGTTGGGGAGGGAGGACGGTAATTTGCTCCTGAGAAACGCGATAGCTGCTGATAATACTGAAGGAGCTTATATATGTATACAGTGATAGGCGTCGTATTCCTATAGGTAGACATGGATCAGCTGAGAGTCACTGATGCGAGCTTGACTAACGTGACCTGCCAGAAATGACCGCACACTTGATGTTTATTTATATAGCACATTTCATACACTATGGCAATTCAAAGTGCTTTACACAGAAAGGAATTAAAATAATCACAAAATAAAAGCAAGGAAAATGAAAAACAGTTATAAAAGGGATTAAAAGAGATATATGATACAGTTATAAAATAGACTGTAAACAGTAAAAGAGTAAAAAGATGATACATAGATACACAGACCTATGGAAATATTCCTCTTCCTATCCAGCACTGCTGATCTATTGGACTTTGGCCTTTATCACCAAAACCATCAAGTTTGTGAAGTACGATTCTCACGGCATCGGGCCGAGACAGCTGCGGTTCTGCATCACGGGACTCCTGGCGCTCCTGTACGGGCTTCTGCTAGGGGTCGAGGTCAACGTGATCCTGCGCAGGGTGAGTGTGGGATCCGGGAATATAGCAGGAATATCTGGGATATCTGTTTCTGGTGTTTAATGGAACTGTCTATGACTCTATGCTTATTGCTTTTTTAAATGCTGTTGACTTCAGAAGTGCCATGCACAAGAAAGAAAAAAAAAAAAAAAAAAAATGGCACAATTATTGCAATTAGGATATAGTTTCAGTTCAGTAGTTTCACTTAAATGACAAATTATAGGTCATTTTCATTGCTATTTAAGTGAAATTACTAAACTTAAATATACGAGCTTGATAAAAATGATCATTCAAGAAGAAAATTTCAGATGGCACTATATACATATATATAAGTTTCATAAGTTCATAAGTTTATAAGTTTGGGATCAGTAATAAGTCTCTTATGCTCACCAAGGCTACATTTATTTGATTAAACATACAAAAAAAGAGTAATATTGTTAAATATTATGACAATTTAAAATAACTTTAAAATAACGTTTTCTATTTGAATATATTTTAAAATATATTTTACTCCTGTGATCAAAGCTGAATTTTCAGCATCATTACTCCAGTCTTCAGTGTCACGTGATCCTTCAGAAATCACTCTAATATGATGATCTGATGCTCAAGAAACATTTTTGATTATTATCAAAGTTGAAAACAGTTGTGGGCGATTATTTTTTCAGGATTCTTTGATGAATAGAAAGTTCTATTTTATTTATTTGAAATAGAATCTTTTTTAACATTATATGTCTTTACTGTCACTTTTGATCAATTTAATGCGTCCTTGCTGAATAAAAGTATTGATTTAATTTATTTCTCAAAAAAAAAAATTCTTACTGACCCCACACATTTGAACGGTAGAGCACATATACTGTATATCTTTCCTTTTACAACTGAAATTATCTGGCAGAAAACAACATTATAACACTTTACAATAAAGTCCCATTTTTAATGCATTAACTACCATTGAGCAAAACATTTGCTGCAGAATGTATTAATCTTGTTAACATCAAGCAATAAAAATACAGCTGTTCATTGTAAGTTCCTGTTAGCTCATTAAATAAAATTAACAAACACAACTTTTGATTTGAACAATGTATTAGTAAGTGTCGAACTGAACATAACCTACGATTAATAAATGCTTTAGGTGCATTTTTCATTAATAAATGGAACCTTATTGTAAAGTGTTACCAAAAAATAAATAAATAAATATTAATATGTATTTGTAGCTTGTCTGAGAAAATGCCTCGTAATCATTCTCCTCCATGTCAGACATCAAATGTATCCATGAGGACATCATCGCTTTAAGTCCGGCATGATCCGCTCTGTGTGTTGCGTAATAGCCCTGCTGTGGCTCGATGTGAGATTAAAATGCTGAGAACCTGCACTTCTGTAGTTTACAGCTGAATCAAATGACCACGCAACTCACAATCAACTTCTGTTGACGCAAATCCCTCACTCTTCTCTTGCTTCGCTAAGCTGTTTATCGGGACGCTTGTGTTCTGTTGCTTCTGAGGAGAGCGGAGGCTCACTCCAGGTCTTGAACCTATGACTGCTTAAAAATTAATGTGCATAACTCATCACTGAGGATAATCCCGTCTCGTAACCGTACCGTGTTCGGCCTCACATTATTAGAATAAAGTTTTGGGAAATTACCAGATGGGGAAAAAACAGCTAGGCTACATACTTACAAATTACAGTTTGCCAAGAAATATTATACATCATCTGTTTTTGGACATAAATACAATTTTTGTGATACAATAAGAATTGTATTGTGTTGCAATTTTATACATTTAAAATATATGAACTAATATAATAATCAAGATTATTGTTAATTAATAATCATGTACTTTTCAATTGCTTTAGTATGTTAGTCAACACATCAAAATAAGTGTAAAGCACAGAAGATTATTAAACAATTACGCAAAATGTACTTTAAAGTACAACTTTTAATTATTACAAAGTGCACTTTATAAAAGTGTACTTAAGCGTGTTAAAAAACATCCATGAAGTGTTTTAAGATTTATGATTTGAAGTACACTACAAGTGCGCATTGAGAACATTTGAGTGCACTTCTTTTTCACAAGGGATTTCTTCAAAACAGTCAAATGGAGGTCTTATATACTTATATACTGTTATGAACATCTTTTCCAACCATAGCATCAACTTTGCAAAGGACATAGACTTATATGCGCTCATCGATGCTCTATGCGTCTAAATAGGAGAGAATCCCTGCATCCATGTTCCAACATTAAGTGAAAAACTTTCCAAAACCGCAGCAGCAAAATGATTGTTGATGTTTTTGAGATGGAAATGCACATAAAGCTGTCGAAGCTTCACTAATGCCTGTGTTCTCGTTGGGTTTCAGCGCTACATGTGGTTTGCGTTTCCCACGGAGGTGAAGCCACCCGATGATCTTCAGGATCTGGGCGTTCGGTTCCTCCAGCCTTTCGTAAACCTGCTGTCGAAGAGCACGTACTGGTGGATGAACACCTTCATCACATCTGCACACCAGCGGCCCATCGACCTGAAAACCATCGGCAAGCTGCCCATATCCATGAGGGCTCTCACCAACTACCAGAGGCTCCGCAAGGCCTTCGACGCGCAAACGGTGCGTTCATTCCTTCACTGCGTCAGAGGAATCCGTATAACATTACGAAGTTTCACTTTATTCTATTGAGACTGATTTATGATTTATGATTTAGCCAGTGCTGGGTAGATTTACTTTTAAAGGGGGGGTGAAATGCTCATTTTCACTCAATCTCCTGTTAATCTTGAGTACCTATAGAGTAGTATTGCATCCTTCATATCTCCAAAAAGTCTTTAGTTTTATTATATTTATAAAAGAACGATAGGCTGTACCGAGTCTTTCCGGAAAAAACCGAGCGGCTGGAGGCGGGCCCTGTGGGCGAAGCTAAAGCTGTGCTAACACGCCGAGTTAGTAACAACACACAGAGACAATAGAAGCAGTTTTACTCACCGAACCTTTATCATTGTGACTGCTCGATCCTTAAGCATTAGACGATCTGCAAATCCGTCGATCTGGGCTTTGTTTATAAAACAATCATCGTCGAAATGCAGGGAACAAACAGTCTACACAACTCCGTTTATGCTCAGGAAAACAAACTCCATCCACGGGTTCCTTAACTCCGGGTTCTTTGGGAATCTGTGCAGGGTTGTCTTGCCCTGGCAACCAAAAACACACTTCTTTGGTGACATTGGCTTCCCAAAAGCCGGGCAGGGCGCTTTGATGGCGAACTGCTTTCGCTCTCTTGCTCTGGTCTACGAGTGCGCGCGCGCCCGCGATCTTACCGGAGAAGTGCCCTTAGGACCCATATAAGGAAATTCCGTTACATCTGACGTCACACATACCCATACTCGAAAAAAACTTTCCGAAACTTGTGACAAACCGGAAGGACAATTTTTGGCACAGAAATACTCCTTCAAACATACAATTTAATTTTTGAAACTTTGTCCATGTTTAGCATGGGAATCCAACTCTTTAACAGTGTAAAAAACTCAGTATGCATGAAATAGCATTTCACCCCCCCTTTAAATTGTAGTCAATTACAGATTCCAAATTAGAAAAATTACAAAAGTTGTAGATTATCCAGATTACTCTACTAGATTACTCTTTATGGTAATGTATTCTGACTACTTTTTGATTACTTTTTAGAATTATTTTATCGCATTGATTTTAACATAATAATCTTGTACCATATTGATATAAAAATACAAAAAGAAAGAAAATATATTCCATTCAGAAAAATTTACTTTGTTTTATTATTATTATTATTATTATTGACTTCATTTAATATTGACTTTATTATTAACTTAAAATATAAGTGCTTGCTTCAAGTAAATATATTAGGGCAAAGCTGACAAAAGAAAGTTGGATCCCTGCATTGTATATCAATATATAACGTATGAAATCACGTGCATTTGTAAATTTTAATGTGTTTGAAAGACAAAAGCCTTACAGAGACAGTAATTCATGGTTGAGTGATAATTCAAATAATAATTAATGAGTTTGTCAGGATGAATAAAAAATTCAAAAGACCAGCGTTTATTTGAAACATTTGTAACATTACAAATGTCTTTACTGTCACTTTTGATCAATTTAATGCATCCTTGAATATTATTTTTTTTTATTCTTTTTAACACTTTTGAATGGTATTATACAACATAATGAAGAAAATTGTGTCATACAACTGTATTTACTGCATGTAGATATTCGTAGTCGTTATGATCGTCAAGTGAACTGTTTAGAAATCACTTTTAAAGGGGTGGTTGATTATGATTTGACTTTTCTAACTTTAGTTAGTGTGTAATGTTGCTGTTTGATCATAAACAACATCTGCAAAGTTACAACGCTCAAAGTTCAAAGCAAAGGGAGATATTTGATTTTAAAGAAATTGCTTTTTAAGGACTACAACAAACGGCTGGTAGAGACTACACGACATTATAGTGACATCACCAACCATAGAATTTACATAAACCCGCCCCCGGGAACGTGATTTATAGATTATCATGACAGAATATGCTAATCAATGACTAGAAGATAACTACACATCAGCTTCATAAATTCATCAACTAACCGTTCAGAAATGTCCTGTTGCTTCTACATGTTGTCACTTCTTCTAGAGTCTCTCCATCATTGACTCCGGTTTGAACATAAAAGGCTAAAAGTTTCTGAAGTGTTCAGTGCGTGTGTGTGAGAGGTAAAAGGACACAAGCTGTTGAATCTCCGCCCCCTGTGCCGGGAACAGCAGCTCATTTGCATTTAAAGGGACAGACATATAAGAGGAGAGATATAAAAATACCTGTAGGGTATTTTGAGCTAAAACTTCACACACACACATTGGGGACATCAGAGACTTATTTTACATCTTGTGAAAAGGGCATTATACCACCGCTTTAAAGTTTGAGTTTGATGCATTGTGGAATGTTACAAACTCTTAATCGAAAAATACAGTGAATACAGACATAACATTTATGATATCACTCAAATTGTGCGCTGGTTCATGAAAGGTCAGCGATGTATAATCTGGATTTCAGGGAAGAGCTGCATGTACGCAGACATTACATAAGTTTAAACAGCAGGATCTCTTTCTCTGCCAAAATCAGAGATCTGCAAACTTTCTTTTTTTCTTTTTTTTGTGTCAGAACCCTCCTGTTGTTTTGTAGACGTGCACTTGTATAACCAGACTGCGTATGTCCCGAATACAGCACAATTGCTTTTATCCCCTTTGTTCTGAAAAAACAGACGGGACTCCAGAAACACTTCAGATTAAGCCCCTTATGTAAGTAAGATATGGTAGAAAATGTGTTTGGGTGTGGATTTTACATAATCTGTGCATCAGTTACTAAATTACCAGTTTAGAGGTTATTAAAATTAAATAGTCAGCGAATCTCATAATCTGCGTCTGTCATCACCGCTGGCTCATCTGTCATCTCTTTCACACACTTCTAGCCAAAATAACTTTGAATTTGGTTACATGTCATTTTTTTTCCAAAATAACTTGCGAGATGTGTGATATCCCATTATGTAAGCAAAGTCAACAGTGATTACAAGGTGTTTGGTTTCATTTCTTCACTTATTTCATTTCTTTGTGATCTAATTGATGACTAGTTTATTATTGGGCTAGGGTTTAGACGTCTATTAAATTTTCACTAAATGGCCGAATTTTGCCTTATTTTAGCCTAGACGTCAGGGCTGTGTTCGGACGGCTATTAGACGTCTTTTAAACACAAAATTGCTGGGAATCTGCGTCTGTCATCTCCGCTGGTTAACCGCTCATCTCTCTCTCTCATGTGTGTGTGCAGGAGGACGGGCCGGTCCCGCTGAAGGGCTCGAGGTGGATCTGGCGTTCCCTTCGGCTGGCGTTCGGCAGACGTCTGGTGCTCAGCATCACCTTCCGCTTCATGGCGGATCTGCTGGGCTTCGCCGGGCCGCTCTGCATCTCGGGGATCGTTCATCACGTCAGCAGTGACAATCACAGCGCTCTGCCTCCGGTACCAATGCAAATATTACAGTACTTACAGTGGCCCCAACAGGTGTTTGGACAGTTAAACCATACTTAAGGTCCTTGCACACTGAGTCCGAAATTTTTGCACGTTAAAAAATAAATGCGACCTCACTTTGTGTCAATCACGTTTACACACTGCCTCCGAAACTTTCGTCCGCCATAAAAAAATCGGATCGGATTCGATTTTCTGCGTTTTTTGCATCCGTAACTTCAGACTCAGTGTGCACGGACCTTTAAAAATTGCCTGGACGTCATTGCATTCCATAACTAAACATAAAATCAAGGGGCGTCCAATTATTGATGTCCAACTCATGTTTGATTTGAGAGCTGCATGGAACTGGAATAAAGTTCATGAGTAAAACTGACTTGTTTAGTGCTTTTCCATCCTTTTCAGAAAGATTTTATGGGAACAATTTACAGTGTCTAAGGCTCCATTAGTTAAACTCTCTGAGGGTTTGTCATGGTGATGGATATGGCAGTGTTGATATGTTTGGTCTTGGCGAATAGATCTGCTACGCTGATTCTGTTATATAATATACATGAAAATACCCGTATCAGATCTATACAGGTGGAGCTGGGGAGGTGGAGGGTTTCTGAAAAACTGCTTACAGCACATATAGAACCGATTTATTAGTTAAGAAGCAAGCTCATTGTCCAATCAGCTCGAGCCGTGTTAGATGATGTCATTGTGTTCAGATCAGCCTGCGCCATCTAGAGTTTCACGACTGAACTATATATTTACCTACATTAGTTAACGTGAACTTATAATGAAATGTTTTTTTTTTTTTTTACAAAGCATTTATTAATCTTAGTTAATGTTAATACATTAATTAATGTTAACAAAGATAAATAAATAGTCTACCTTAACAAATGTATTGCTTATTGTTAATGCATTTACTAATGTTAAGTAATGGGAACTTATTGTAACGTGTTAAAAAGAGCATAAATATTCTTTAAAATTCTTGATTTTTGTGTTTCACTTGAAAAAAAAAAAAGATGTGTGACTTCAGTGTCCAAGTAACCTTACAAAGTTGGACCATGATATGTTTAAAGACCTATTTGCATTTTAAAATAATTTGGAATAATATTTTTGCCCCTTTCCAGTATTAATGTATTTTTTGGAGAGCAACAAGAAAGCATTATAGTGTTAGTAAGTTCCAGTGCAACAGCTGGTGCTGTTCTGTGACATCTGTATCCCTGAAGCGCCAGCGTTTAAATTTTACCTCTTTGAATGTGTAGTATCCATGTTCCTGACAAACACTCAGGACAATTGCTTTGCGTTTCAGTTCAGTACTTGTCAAATCTGATTGTGTGCCGCTGCATAATATTTGTCACTTGATATGGAAATGGTTTATGGAAAACCTGATTTTGAAACAAGTTCATATTACTTTCTTCTGAAATGTTTTGTTGCTAATTTGTAGGTGCACAATTTCTCTTGCTAAAAATACATGATTCTCTATTTTTACACAAGGAAGATGATGTTTATCTCTTCACATGATCAGTTTGAACACACTTAAGTGGCTTCAAGAGCACAGAAATGGCTTTGATAGCTTTGAGATGGCTGAGGTATATTGCATGCTATTATGACTGTGTGCTCTTGAGCTTTAATGAATATGGGGAGTTTTGCATTCAAATCACATTATTTTCCCCATATTCTCCATTGTTGCGGCTCCTCTCTTCCCAGTCTGTCAGTAACGCTCTGTTTACTTCCTGTGTCTATAAAGCCCCTCCTTCTGAAAAGCACACTGTGCTCTGATTGGTCGGCTGGAGCAGTGTGTTGTGATTGGTCGAGCGCATCGAGTGTGTTTGGGAAATGACCCGACTCTTACCATAACCACCAGTTTAACACACTATTAACTAACTCAACCAGTCCCCGCCCCTTTATTCTGCGTATGAATTATTATAATGAGGAATATTGTGATGTTCGTTCCCGGAGGAAACTCAAGACTACAATGGAGGCGTTTCAGGAGTTCAGAAACACTGACACTGATATAGAGAAGAACTGGAGCTCTGCAGAGCTTTTTCATGCTCAAACGGCAACATTAAAGAAAAGTCATTAAATTATGGGGTGGAGTGTGACCTGGACATGTTTCTTCAAGATTCACCCATTTATCAATATTTGACACACTTCACACACACACACTCTTTTTCACTCTGTGTCTTTATAGGTGAAGCTGCTTGGAGTGCACTTCATCTCCTCGGAGGCGTTCTTGGCGAATGCGTATGTTCTCGCTGTTCTGCTGTTTCTGGCCCTGTTGCTGCAGAGAACTTTCCTACAGGCCTCGTATTATGTGGCCATTGAGACCGGGATAAAACTCAGAGGAGCCATTCAGGTATGATTAATAAACCCCGCCTGTCAATAAACTCTAGTTTTTATGTTCATTGTTCTGTTAAAGTCGGCACGAGACAGAAGTTGCGCAAGTTTTTTCTTCCCAATTGTACCGTATATCCGAGTGAAACACTTCTGGAACAAGAACAAATGTGGGCGGGGCTTGATTGTGTCTGTGGGGAATTGATTGGATGGTTGTGGTTTGCTATTGGCTGATCTCATGTGAGTGACAGGTTGCCCCGCCCTCGTCATCAGAGAAGAGATGCTGCTGTAATTCTGATTCAAGATTATTAAAACTATAATGATGTGCACTGATAAATCATTTAGTATAAACACTGCAATATTCCATAAAAAAACAACAACAATTGTCCGGTTTGATTTCATGGTGACTTTAATTGGTAAGATGAAGATTAATGACAATCCTTTGATATTTTTCTAGTAACTTGGAAACATTTCGTCATTGTTCTTTTTCCCACAGACTAAGATTTACAATAAGATCATGCGCCTGTGCACGTCTAACATGTCTATGGGTGACATGACCACGGCTCAGATCTGCAGTCTCGTGGCCCGCGACACCAACCACCTCATGTGGTTCTTCTTCCTCTGTCCCAACCTGTGGGCCATACCGGTTCAGGTTGGCATCAGGGATTGTTTCGTTTAAAATTGTTCAACCACCTACATGAATACATGTCTGCATTGTAAATTCTGCTGATTATTTCATGTGTAGATTGTCATTGGTGTGTTACTCCTCTACTATCTGCTGGGAGTGAGCGCTCTGATCGGGGCGACTGTCATCATGGCTTTGGCTCCGCTACAGTATTTCGTAGCCACTCGACTCTCACGTGCGCAGAAGAGCACTCTGGTGAGCAGTTCCGTCATAGAAACTAGCCACGTTTCCATTATCCTTCAAATTGCGCAAATTGAAATTGCAAATTTAAAATACGGCCAATGGAAAATCTCAATAGGCGCGTTTCCATTACCCTTAAAATTGCACAAATTGAAATTGTGAATTGAAAATACGCTTAATGGAAACACGTAATTTTCGCAAAAACTCCCATTTATCGCAAAAAAGTTTTTACGCTCGCATGAGGAGGTTTTTCAGGAAATTCGAAAAATAAATATTTCGCAAAACTGCAATGGAAACAGTTTTTGCGCATTTACAGGTCACCTGACGTAGATGACGCGGTGTGTTTGGACAGAATACGAGACAGAGTTCTTTATTAAACTCATATAAGACAAAAGAATTACAGGAATAATGGATTCTAAACCTCAAATAAATGCCACAATCAAGACCTCGAAGCAGATCTGAGGGAGAAACACCCAGAAACTCCTCATATGTGCCGCTCACAAGTATAATAAGGGTCGTTCCTACCATTAATGCTTGGAAAACACACATACATCTCCTTCCATTAATAATAATGGCCAGTGCAGTGGCTGGGATATAGTACAGAAACCTACCAACGTCCGTTGCCATGGTTTTTGGAATGATTTTACTTATCGCGAGAGGAAAAAATTTAGTTTTAGTCGCATAACATCGGTTAATGGAAACGCCATCATTTCGCAATAGTTTTTTGTCGACATTTAGAAAAAAATCACAAAAGTTTTGCGCAAATCTGTAATGGAAACACGCCTAATTTTGCAAAAACATTTTTACGCTCGCATGAGGTGTTTTTTCAGGCAATTTGAAAAAGGAATATTTAGCAAAACTGCAATGGAAACGCAGCTACTGTCAATAAATATAGTAACCCTGTAAAGCTTGACATATAAAATAACATATTTCTTTAAAAAATGGATTGATTTATTTAAAGAAAGTTTGCATATGTGTTGAGTATCATATTTGATGTAACGCTTTTGATAATGTATATAGTATGATATAGTGAGAATATGGAGCTCAAACTCAGGTAGGGAATAAAGCTGAGCAAAAATATGCAATTTGGTGTAGATGCTGATATTTATATGGACCAAATGTGATGAAATTCTAATGTTTGTAATGTACATCAGTGAGATATTTATCACTGTATAGCCGACTATAAACATAATGCATATAAATATCAGCTGTATATCTGCCAATAATATGTCTTGATAAAATGATATTTAAATGTTTAGTTTTATGATCAAAGCTCTGTAGTTTTAAAACATATAATGCAATTCAATGATAATGATGTATGATAATAAAGTAAACAGAAGTTGCTTCAGTCCAGTAAGTGTTCATCTTGAAATATTACTAACAATATAAATGTTATACAGTAAATCAGTGCAGATTTCTCAGCAGAAAAAACACGCGAAGCACGAGCTGAAGGAGGACATTTGTACTAAAAGACTTTTACTTGCGAAAAATGTCTAAACTATCAATCATACGACAGAAGGAATGGAGTAGATTGTATGCGACTGGTTTATCAGTCATCATTTATCATCATTTAGAGGCCTTAGAAATTCATTTATCAAATATGATACAGTAGCCTTCATAAAGTTAGAAATAGAATAGAAAGCATATACTGTACATCAGCATGAGTGTATTGTAAAATCAGTCAGCATTGTGGGATTGTAATGCATGGAGTACGCAGTTATGTCATTGTGCTGTGTGTGTGTGTGTTACAGGAATACACCAGTGAGAGACTGAAGAAAACCAACGAGCTTCTGAGGGGGATCAAGCTCCTGAAACTCTACGCGTGGGAACACATCTTCAGATCCAGCGTTGAGGAAACACGCAGACAAGAGCTGAGCAACCTCAGGACGTTTGCTCTCTACACGTCCCTCTCCAGTGAGCCTCAAATCACACCCCATATATACACTTTACCGAGAGTTTCTGCAGGATATATATGCTTTACCGAGAGTTTCTGCAGGATATATACACTTTAAAGTGTTTCTGCAGGATATATGCGCTTTACTGAGTGTTTCTGCAGGATATATGCGCTTTACTGAGTGTTTCTGCAGGATATATACACTTTACCGAGAGTTTCTGCAGGATATATGCACTTTACTGAGTGTTTCTGCAGGATTTATGCGCATTACAGAGTGTTTCTGCAGGATATATGCACTTTACTGAGTGTTTCTGCAGGATTTATGCGCATTACAGAGTGTTTCTGCAGGATATATGCGCTTTACTGAGTGTTTCTGCAGGATATATGCGCTTTACCGAGTGTTTCTGCAGGATATATGCGCTTTACCGAGTGTTTCTGCAGGATATATGTGCTTTACTGAGTGTTTCTGCAGGATATATGCGCTTTACTGAGTGTTTCTGCAGGATATATGCGCTTTACTGAGTGTTTCTGCAGGATATATGCGCTTTACTGAGTGTTTCTGCAGGATATATGCGCTTTACTGAGTGTTTCTGCAGGATATACGCATTACTGAGTGTTTCTGCAGGATATATGCGCTTTACTGAGTGTTTCTGCAGGATATATGCGCTTTACCGAGTGTTTCTGCAGGATATATGCGCTTTACTGAGTGTTTCTGCAGGATATATGCACTTTACTGAGTGTTTCTGCAGGATATATGCGCTTTACTGAGTGTTTCTGCAGGATATATGCGCTTTACTGAGTGTTTCTGCAGGATATATGCGCTTTACTGAGTGTTTCTGCAGGATATATGCGCTTTACTGAGTGTTTCTGCAGGATATACGCATTACTGAGTGTTTCTGCAGGATATATGCGCTTTACTGAGTGTTTCTGCAGGATATATGCGCTTTACCGAGTGTTTCTGCAGGATATATGCGCTTTACTGAGTGTTTCTGCAGGATATATGCACTTTACTGAGTGTTTCTGCAGGATATATGCGCTTTACTGAGTGTTTCTGCAGGATATATGCGCTTTACTGAGTGTTTCTGCAGGATATATGCACTTTACTGAGTGTTTCTGCAGGATATATGCGCTTTACTGAGTGTTTCTGCAGGATATATGCGCTTTACCGAGTGTTTCTGCAGGATATATGCGCTTTACTGAGTGTTTCTGCAGGATATATGCGCTTTACTGAGTGTTTCTGCAGGATATATGCGCTTTACTGAGTGTTTCTGCAGGATATATGCGCTTTACTGAGTGTTTCTGCAGGATATATGCGCTTTACTGAGTGTTTCTGCAGGATTTATGCGCATTACAGAGTGTTTCTGCAGGATATATGCGCTTTACTGAGTGTTTCTGCAGGATATATGCGCATTACAGAGTGTTTCTGCAGGATATATACGCTTTACTGAGTGTTTCTGCAGGATATATGCACTTTACTGAGTGTTTCTGCAGGATATATGCGCTTTACCGAGTGTTTCTGCAGGATATATGCGCTTTACTGAATGTTTCTGCAGGATATATGCGCTTTACTGAGTGTTTCTGCAGGATATACGCTTTACTGAGTGTTTCTGCAGGATATATGCGCTTTACTGAGTGTTTCTGCAGGATATATGCGCTTTACTGAGTGTTTCTGCAGGATATATGCGCATTACTGAGTGTTTCTGCAGGATATATGCGCTTTACTGAGTGTTTCTGCAGGATATATGCGCATTACAGAGTGTTTCTGCAGGATATATACGCTTTACTGAGTGTTTCTGCAGGATATATGCGCATTACAGAGTGTTTCTGCAGGATATATGCGCTTTACTGAGTGTTTCTGCAGGATATATGCGCATTACTGAGTGTTTCTGCAGGATATATACACTTTACAGAGAGTTTCTGCAGGATATATGCGCATTACAGAGTGTTTCTGCAGGATATATGCGCATTACTGAGTGTTTCTGCAGGATATATGCGCTTTACTGAGTGTTTCTGCAGGATATATGCGCTTTACTGAGTGTTTCTGCAGGATATATGCGCTTTACTGAGTGTTTCTGCAGGATATATGCGCATTACTGAGTGTTTCTGCAGGATATATGCGCTTTACCGAGAGTTTCTGCAGTATATATGCTCTTTACTGAGTGTTTCTGCAGGATATATGCGCTTTACTGAGTGTTTCTGCAGGATATATGCGCTTTACTGAGTGTTTCTGCAGGATATATGCGCTTTACTGAGTGTTTCTGCAGGATATATGCGCTTTACTGAGTGTTTCTGCAGGATATATACGCTTTACTGAGTGTTTCTGCAGGATATATGCGCATTACTGAGTGTTTCTGCAGGATATATGCGCTTTACCGAGAGTTTCTGCAGTATATATGCTCTTTACTGAGTGTTTCTGCAGGATATATGCGCTTTACTGAGTGTTTCTGCAGGATATATGCGCTTTACTGAGTGTTTCTGCAGGATTTATGCGCATTACAGAGTGTTTCTGCAGGATATATACGCTTTACTGAGTGTTTCTGCAGGATATATGCGCTTTACTGAGTGTTTCTGCAGGATATATGCGCTTTACTGAGTGTTTCTGCAGGATATATGCGCTTTACTGAGTGTTTCTGCAGGATATATGCGCATTACAGAGTGTTTCTGCAGGATATATGCGCTTTACTGAGTGTTTCTGCAGGATATATGCGCTTTACTGAGTGTTTCTGCAGGATATATGCGCTTTACTGAGTGTTTCTGCAGGATATATGCGCTTTACTGAGTGTTTCTGCAGGATATATGCGCTTTACTGAGTGTTTCTGCAGGATATATGCGCTTTACTGAGTGTTTCTGCAGGATATATGCGCTTTACTGAGTGTTTCTGCAGGATATATGCGCTTTACTGAATGTTTCTGCAGGATATACGCTTTACTGAGTGTTTCTGCAGGATATATGCGCTTTACTGAGTGTTTCTGCAGGATATATGCGCTTTACTGAGTGTTTCTGCAGGATATATGCGCTTTACTGAGTGTTTCTGCAGGATATATGCGCTTTACTGAGTGTTTCTGCAGGATATATACGCTTTACTGAGTGTTTCTGCAGGATATATGCGCATTACTGAGTGTTTCTGCAGGATATATGCGCTTTACCGAGAGTTTCTGCAGTATATATGCGCTTTACTGAGTGTTTCTGCAGGATATATGCTCTTTACTGAGTGTTTCTGCAGGATATATGCGCTTTACTGAGTGTTTCTGCAGGATTTATGCGCATTACAGAGTGTTTCTGCAGGATATATGCGCTTTACTGAGTGTTTCTGCAGGATATATGCGCATTACAGAGTGTTTCTGCAGGATATATACGCTTTACTGAGTGTTTCTGCAGGATATATGCGCTTTACTGAGTGTTTCTGCAGGATATATGCGCTTTACCGAGTGTTTCTGCAGGATATATGCGCTTTACTGAATGTTTCTGCAGGATATACGCTTTACTGAGTGTTTCTGCAGGATATATGCGCTTTACTGAGTGTTTCTGCAGGAGATATGCGCTTTACTGAGTGTTTCTGCAGGATATATACGCTTTACTGAGTGTTTCTGCAGGATATATGCGCTTTACTGAGTGTTTCTGCAGGATATATGCGCTTTACTGAGTGTTTCTGCAGGATATATGCGCTTTACTGAGTGTTTCTGCAGGATATATGCGCTTTACTGAGTGTTTCTGCAGGATATATGCGCTTTACCGAGTGTTTCTGCAGGATATATGCGCTTTACTGAGTGTTTCTGCAGGATATATGCGCTTTACTGAGTGTTTCTGCAGGATATATGCGCTTTACTGAGTGTTTCTGCAGGATATACGCTTTACTGAGTGTTTCTGCAGGATATATGCGCTTTACTGAGTGTTTCTGCAGGATATATACGCTTTACTGAGTGTTTCTGCAGGATATATGCGCATTACTGAGTGTTTCTGCAGGATATATACACTTTACAGAGAGTTTCTGCAGGATATATGCGCATTACAGAGTGTTTCTGCAGGATATATGCGCATTACTGAGTGTTTCTGCAGGATATATGCGCTTTACTGAGTGTTTCTGCAGGATATATGCGCTTTACTGAGTGTTTCTGCAGGATATATGCGCTTTACTGAGTGTTTCTGCAGGATATATGCGCTTTACTGAGTGTTTCTGCAGGATATATACGCTTTACTGAGTGTTTCTGCAGGATATATGCGCTTTACTGAGTGTTTCTGCAGGATATATGCGCTTTACTGAGTGTTTCTGCAGGATATATGCGCTTTACTGAGTGTTTCTGCAGGATATATGCGCTTTACTGAGTGTTTCTGCAGGAGATATGCGCTTTACTGAGTGTTTCTGCAGGATATATACGCTTTACTGAGTGTTTCTGCAGGATATATGCGCTTTACTGAGTGTTTCTGCAGGATATATGCGCTTTACTGAGTGTTTCTGCAGGATATATGCGCTTTACTGAGTGTTTCTGCAGGATATATGCGCTTTACTGAGTGTTTCTGCAGGATATATGCGCTTTACTGAGTGTTTCTGCAGGATATACGCTTTACTGAGTGTTTCTGCAGGATATATGCGCTTTACTGAGTGTTTCTGCAGGATATATACGCTTTACTGAGTGTTTCTGCAGGATATATGCGCATTACTGAGTGTTTCTGCAGGATATATACACTTTACAGAGAGTTTCTGCAGGATATATGCGCATTACAGAGTGTTTCTGCAGGATATATGCGCATTACTGAGTGTTTCTGCAGGATATATGCGCTTTACTGAGTGTTTCTGCAGGATATATGCGCTTTACTGAGTGTTTCTGCAGGATATATACGCTTTACTGAGTGTTTCTGCAGGATATATGCGCATTACTGAGTGTTTCTGCAGGATATATACACTTTACAGAGAGTTTCTGCAGGATATATGCGCATTACAGAGTGTTTCTGCAGGATATATGCGCATTACTGAGTGTTTCTGCAGGATATATGCGCTTTACTGAGTGTTTCTGCAGGATATATGCGCTTTACTGAGTGTTTCTGCAGGATATATGCGCTTTACTGAGTGTTTCTGCAGGATATATACGCTTTACTGAGTGTTTCTGCAGGATATATACGCTTTACTGAGTGTTTCTGCAGGATATATGCGCATTACTGAGTGTTTCTGCAGGATATATGCGCTTTACCGAGAGTTTCTGCAGTATATATGCTCTTTACCGAGTGTTTCTGCAGGATATATGCGCTTTACTGAGTGTTTCTGCAGGATATATGCGCTTTACTGAGTGTTTCTGCAGGATATATACGCTTTACTGAGTGTTTCTGCAGGATATATGCGCTTTACTGAGTGTTTCTGCAGGATATATGCGCTTTACTGAGTGTTTCTGCAGGATATATGCGCTTTACTGAGTGTTTCTGCAGGATATATGCGCTTTACTGAGTGTTTCTGCAGGATATATGCGCTTTACTGAGTGTTTCTGCAGGATATATGCGCTTTACTGAGTGTTTCTGCAGGATATATGCACATTACAGAGTGTTTCTGCAGGATATATGCGCTTTACTGAGTGTTTCTGCAGGATATATGCGCTTTACTGAGTGTTTCTGCAGGATATACGCTTTACTGAGTGTTTCTGCAGGATATATGCGCTTTACTGAGTGTTTCTGCAGGATATATGCGCTTTACTGAGTGTTTCTGCAGGATATATGCGCATTACTGAGTGTTTCTGCAGGATATATGCGCTTTACTGAGTGTTTCTGCAGGATATATGCGCATTACAGAGTGTTTCTGCAGGATATATACGCTTTACTGAGTGTTTCTGCAGGATATATGCGCATTACAGAGTGTTTCTGCAGGATATATGCGCTTTACTGAGTGTTTCTGCAGGATATATGCGCATTACTGAGTGTTTCTGCAGGATATATACACTTTACAGAGAGTTTCTGCAGGATATATGCGCATTACAGAGTGTTTCTGCAGGATATATGCGCTTTACTGAGTGTTTCTGCAGGATATATGCGCTTTACTGAGTGTTTCTGCAGGATATATGCGCTTTACTGAGTGTTTCTGCAGGATATATGCGCTTTACTGAGTGTTTCTGCAGGATATATGCGCTTTACTGAGTGTTTCTGCAGGATATATGCGCTTTACTGAGTGTTTCTGCAGGATATACGCTTTACTGAGTGTTTCTGCAGGATATATGCGCATTACTGAGTGTTTCTGCAGGATATATGCGCTTTACTGAGTGTTTCTGCAGGATATATGCGCTTTACTGAGTGTTTCTGCAGGATATATGCGCTTTACTGAGTGTTTCTGCAGGATATATGCGCTTTACTGAGTGTTTCTGCAGGATATATACGCTTTACTGAGTGTTTCTGCAGGATATATACGCTTTACTGAGTGTTTCTGCAGGATATATGCGCATTACTGAGTGTTTCTGCAGGATATATGCGCTTTACCGAGAGTTTCTGCAGTATATATGCTCTTTACCGAGTGTTTCTGCAGGATATATGCGCTTTACTGAGTGTTTCTGCAGGATATATGCGCTTTACTGAGTGTTTCTGCAGGATATATACGCTTTACTGAGTGTTTCTGCAGGATATATGCGCTTTACTGAGTGTTTCTGCAGGATATATGCGCTTTACTGAGTGTTTCTGCAGGATATATGCGCTTTACTGAGTGTTTCTGCAGGATATATGTGCTTTACTGAGTGTTTCTGCAGGATATATGCGCTTTACTGAGTGTTTCTGCAGGATATATGCGCTTTACTGAGTGTTTCTGCAGGATATATGCGCTTTACTGAGTGTTTCTGCAGGATATATGCGCTTTACTGAGTGTTTCTGCAGGATATATGCACATTACAGAGTGTTTCTGCAGGATATATGCGCTTTACTGAGTGTTTCTGCAGGATATATGCGCTTTACTGAGTGTTTCTGCAGGATATACGCTTTACTGAGTGTTTCTGCAGGATATATGCGCTTTACTGAGTGTTTCTGCAGGATATATGCGCTTTACTGAGTGTTTCTGCAGGATATATGCGCATTACTGAGTGTTTCTGCAGGATATATGCGCTTTACTGAGTGTTTCTGCAGGATATATGCGCATTACAGAGTGTTTCTGCAGGATATATACGCTTTACTGAGTGTTTCTGCAGGATATATGCGCATTACAGAGTGTTTCTGCAGGATATATGCGCTTTACTGAGTGTTTCTGCAGGATATATGCGCATTACTGAGTGTTTCTGCAGGATATATACACTTTACAGAGAGTTTCTGCAGGATATATGCGCATTACAGAGTGTTTCTGCAGGATATATGCGCATTACTGAGTGTTTCTGCAGGATATATGCGCTTTACTGAGTGTTTCTGCAGGATATATGCGCTTTACTGAGTGTTTCTGCAGGATATATGCGCTTTACTGAGTGTTTCTGCAGGATATATGCGCATTACTGAGTGTTTCTGCAGGATATATGCGCTTTACCGAGAGTTTCTGCAGTATATATGCTCTTTACTGAGTGTTTCTGCAGGATATATGCGCTTTACTGAGTGTTTCTGCAGGATATATGCGCTTTACTGAGTGTTTCTGCAGGATATATGCGCTTTACTGAGTGTTTCTGCAGGATATATGCGCTTTACTGAGTGTTTCTGCAGGATATATACGCTTTACTGAGTGTTTCTGCAGGATATATGCGCATTACTGAGTGTTTCTGCAGGATATATGCGCTTTACCGAGAGTTTCTGCAGTATATATGCTCTTTACTGAGTGTTTCTGCAGGATATATGCGCTTTACTGAGTGTTTCTGCAGGATATATGCGCTTTACTGAGTGTTTCTGCAGGATATATGCGCTTTACTGAGTGTTTCTGCAGGATATATACGCTTTACTGAGTGTTTCTGCAGGATATATGCGCTTTACTGAGTGTTTCTGCAGGATATATGCGCTTTACTGAGTGTTTCTGCAGGATATATGCGCTTTACTGAGTGTTTCTGCAGGATATATGCGCTTTACTGAGTGTTTCTGCAGGAGATATGCGCTTTACTGAGTGTTTCTGCAGGATATATACGCTTTACTGAGTGTTTCTGCAGGATATATGCGCTTTACTGAGTGTTTCTGCAGGATATATGCGCTTTACTGAGTGTTTCTGCAGGATATATGCGCTTTACTGAGTGTTTCTGCAGGATATATGCGCTTTACTGAGTGTTTCTGCAGGATATATGCGCTTTACTGAGTGTTTCTGCAGGATATACGCTTTACTGAGTGTTTCTGCAGGATATATGCGCTTTACTGAGTGTTTCTGCAGGATATATACGCTTTACTGAGTGTTTCTGCAGGATATATGCGCATTACTGAGTGTTTCTGCAGGATATATACACTTTACAGAGAGTTTCTGCAGGATATATGCGCATTACAGAGTGTTTCTGCAGGATATATGCGCATTACTGAGTGTTTCTGCAGGATATATGCGCTTTACTGAGTGTTTCTGCAGGATATATGCGCTTTACTGAGTGTTTCTGCAGGATATATGCGCTTTACTGAGTGTTTCTGCAGGATATATGCGCTTTACTGAGTGTTTCTGCAGGATATATACGCTTTACTGAGTGTTTCTGCAGGATATATGCGCATTACTGAGTGTTTCTGCAGGATATATACGCTTTACTGAGTGTTTCTGCAGGATATATGTGCTTTACTGAGTGTTTCTGCAGGATATATACACTTTACTGAGTGTTTCTGCAGGATATATGCGCTTTACTGAGTGTTTCTGCAGGATATATGCGCTTTACTGAGTGTTTCTGCAGGATATATGTGCTTTACTGAGTGTTTCTGCAGGATATATGCGCTTTACCGAGTGTTTCTGCAGGATATATGCGCTTTACTGAGTGTTTCTGCAGGATATATGCGCTTTACTGAGTGTTTCTGCAGGATATATGCGCTTTACTGAGTGTTTCTGCAGGATATACGCTTTACTGAGTGTTTCTGCAGGATATATGCGCTTTACTGAGTGTTTCTGCAGGATATATACGCTTTACTGAGTGTTTCTGCAGGATATATGCGCATTACTGAGTGTTTCTGCAGGATATATACACTTTACAGAGAGTTTCTGCAGGATATATGCGCATTACAGAGTGTTTCTGCAGGATATATGCGCTTTACTGAGTGTTTCTGCAGGATATATACGCTTTACTGAGTGTTTCTGCAGGATATATGCGCATTACTGAGTGTTTCTGCAGGATATATACACTTTACAGAGAGTTTCTGCAGGATATATGCGCATTACAGAGTGTTTCTGCAGGATATATGCGCTTTACTGAGTGTTTCTGCAGGATATATACGCGTTACCGAGTGTTTCTGCAGGATATATGCGCTTTACTGAGTGTTTCTGCAGGATATATGCGCTTTACTGAGTGTTTCTGCAGGATATATGCGCATTACTGAGTGTTTCTGCAGGATATATGCGCTTTACTGAGTGTTTCTGCAGGATATATGCGCTTTACTGAGTGTTTCTGCAGGATATATGCGCTTTACTGAGTGTTTCTGCAGGATATATGCGCTTTACTGAGTGTTTCTGCAGGATATATGCGCTTTACTGAGTGTTTCTGCAGGATATATGCGCTTTACTGAGTGTTTCTGCAGGATATATACGCTTTACTGAGTGTTTCTGCAGGATATATGCGCATTACTGAGTGTTTCTGCAGGATATATACGCTTTACTGAGTGTTTCTGCAGGATATATGTGCTTTACTGAGTGTTTCTGCAGGATATATACACTTTACAGAGAGTTTCTGCAGGATATATGCGCTTTACTGAGTGTTTCTGCAGGATATATGCGCTTTACTGAGTGTTTCTGCAGGATATATACGCTTTACTGAGTGTTTCTGCAGGATATATGTGCTTTACTGAGTGTTTCTGCAGGATATATGCGCTTTACCGAGTGTTTCTGCAGGATATATGCGCTTTACTGAGTGTTTCTGCAGGATATATGCGCTTTACTGAGTGTTTCTGCAGGATATATGCGCTTTACTGAGTGTTTCTGCAGGATATATACGCTTTACTGAGTGTTTCTGCAGGATATATGCGCTTTACTGAGTGTTTCTGCAGGATATATGCGCTTTACCGAGTGTTTCTGCAGGATATATGCGCTTTACTGAGTGTTTCTGCAGGATATATGCTCTTTACTGAGTGTTTCTGCAGGATATATACACTTTACAGAGAGTTTCTGCAGGATATATGTGCTTTACTGAGTGTTTCTGCAGGATATATGCACTTTACTGAGTGTTTCTGCAGGATATATACACTTTACAGAGAGTTTCTGCAGGATATATGTGCTTTACTGAGTGTTTCTGCAGGATATATGCGCTTTACTGAGTGTTTCTGCAGGATATATGCGCATTACAGAGTGTTTCTGCAGGATATATGCGCTTTACTGAGTGTTTCTGCAGGATATATACGCTTTACTGAGTGTTTCTGCAGGATATATGCGCTTTACTGAGTGTTTCTGCAGGATATATGCGCTTTACCGAGTGTTTCTGCAGGATATATGCGCTTTACTGAGTGTTTCTGCAGGATATATGCGCTTTACCGAGTGTTTCTG
Source organism: Squalius cephalus (assembly GCF_949319135.1). Taxonomy (NCBI): domain Eukaryota; kingdom Metazoa; phylum Chordata; class Actinopteri; order Cypriniformes; family Leuciscidae; genus Squalius; species Squalius cephalus. Next base: position 47,081,890 of record NC_137127.1, on the reverse strand, counting down.
CAGGATATATACACTTTACAGAGAGTTTCTGCAGGATATATGTGCTTTACTGAGTGTTTCTGCAGGATATATGCGCTTTACTGAGTGTTTCTGCAGGATATATGCGCTTTACTGAGTGTTTCTGCAGGATATATGCGCTTTACTGAGTGTTTCTGCAGGATATATGCGCTTTACTGAGTGTTTCTGCAGGATATATGCTCTTTACTGAGTGTTTCTGCAGGATATATACACTTTACAGAGAGTTTCTGCAGGATATATGTGCTTTACTGAGTGTTTCTGCAGGATATATGCGCTTTACTGAGTGTTTCTGCAGGATATATGCGCTTTACTGAGTGTTTCTGCAGGATATATGCGCTTTACTGAGTGTTTCTGCAGGATATATGCGCTTTACTGAGTGTTTCTGCAGGATATATGCGCTTTACTGAGTGTTTCTGCAGGATATACGCATTACTGAGTGTTTCTGCAGGATATATGCGCTTTACTGAGTGTTTCTGCAGGATATATGCGCTTTACTGAGTGTTTCTGCAGGATATATGCGCTTTACTGAGTGTTTCTGCAGGATATATGCGCTTTACTGAGTGTTTCTGCAGGATATATGCGCTTTACTGAGTGTTTCTGCAGGATATACGCATTACTGAGTGTTTCTGCAGGATATATGCGCTTTACTGAGTGTTTCTGCAGGATATATGCGCTTTACTGAGTGTTTCTGCAGGATATATACGCTTTACTGAGTGTTTCTGCAGGATATATGCGCTTTACTGAGTGTTTCTGCAGGATATATGCGCATTACAGAGTGTTTCTGCAGGATATATGCGCTTTACTGAGTGTTTCTGCAGGATATATACGCTTTACTGAGTGTTTCTGCAGGATATATGCGCTTTACTGAGTGTTTCTGCAGGATATATACGCTTTACTGAGTGTTTCTGCAGGATATATGCGCTTTACTGAGTGTTTCTGCAGGATATATGCGCTTTACTGAGTGTTTCTGCAGGATATATACGCTTTACTGAGTGTTTCTGCAGGATATATACAGTTTACAGAGAGTTTCTGCAGGATATATGCGCTTTACTGAGTGTTTCTGCAGGATATATACACTTTACAGAGAGTTTCTGCAGGATATATGCGCTTTACTGAGTGTTTCTGCAGGATATATACGCTTTACTGAGTGTTTCTGCAGGATATATGCGCTTTACTGAGTGTTTCTGCAGGATATATGCGCTTTACCGAGTGTTTCTGCAGGATATATGCGCTTTACTGAGTGTTTCTGCAGGATATATACACTTTACAGAGAGTTTCTGCAGGATATATGCGCTTTACTGAGTGTTTCTGCAGGATATATACACTTTACAGAGAGTTTCTGCAGGATATATGCGCTTTACTGAGTGTTTCTGCAGGATATATACACTTTACAGAGAGTTTCTGCAGGATATATGCGCTTTACTGAGTGTTTCTGCAGGATATATGCGCTTTACTGAGTGTTTCTGCAGGATATATGCGCTTTACTGATTAAATATATTATAATGTAAAATGCAAACTTTGATTAATAAATATCTTATGATGTGGTATGAAAACAGATTATTAAATATCTTATGATATAAAATGCAAACTTTGATAATTAAAAATATTATGATGTAAATACAAACTTGGATTAGGAAATATATAATAATGTGAAACGCAAACTTAGATTATTAAATATATTAATATGTAAAATGTGAATTTAATAAATATATTATAAAATGAAACATTAAAAAAAAAAAAAACATTTAATGCGACTTAGACATTCATCCATTAAAAATGCATTATTTATTATATATCAATTATTTCTTTCATTTTTCTCCTCAGTCTTCATGAATGCCGCCATCCCGATCGCTGCAGTTCTCACAGTGAGTCTTTGCCTGCACTTCTTTATACGACTGCATTCATTTCCTCTCTCTCTCTTATGTAACGCTCTCTGACAGCTCAGTTCATTCAGTAAAGCTGGTTTGATAATGGGAGAACAGTGTTTGTGTGACTCCAGCTGAACGCACGTGTTCTCGACAGATCTTTGCGGTGCACGTGCGAGTTCACAGTGTCTCAGACTCGGATCTGTCTCCCGCTGTGGCCTTCGGGTCTCTGTCGCTCTTCCATATACTGGTGACGCCCCTGTTCCTGCTCTCCAGTGTCCTGCACTCCACAGTCAAAGCCCTCGTCAGGTGATCTTCATCCTCATCTTCATCCTCATCTTCATCATCATCATCATCATCATCCTCATCTTCCATATACTGGTGACGCCCCTGTTCCTGCTCTCCAGTGTCCTGCACTCCACAGTCAAAGCCCTCGTCAGGTGATCTTCATCCTCATCTTCATCATCCTCATCATCATCCTCATCTTCCATATACTGGTGACGCCCCTGTTCCTGCTCTCCAGTGTCCTGCACTCCACAGTCAAAGCCCTCGTCAGGTGATCTTCATCCTCATCTTCATCATCATCATCATCCTCATCTTCCATATACTGGTGACGCCCCTGTTCCTGCTCTCCAGTGTCCTGCACTCCACAGTCAAAGCCCTCGTCAGGTGATCTTCATCCTCATCTTCATCATCATCATCATCATCCTCATCTTCCATATACTGGTGACGCCCCTGTTCCTGCTCTCCAGTGTCCTGCACTCCACAGTCAAAGCCCTCGTCAGGTGATCTTCATCCTCATCTTCATCCTCATCTTCATCATCCTCATCTTCCATATACTGGTGACGCCCCTGTTCCTGCTCTCCAGTGTCCTGCACTCCACAGTCAAAGCCCTCGTCAGGTGATCTTCATCCTCATCTTCATCATCCTCATCATCATCCTCATCTTCCATATACTGGTGACGCCCCTGTTCCTGCTCTCCAGTGTCCTGCACTCCACAGTCAAAGCCCTCGTCAGGTGATCTTCATCCTCATCTTCATCATCATCATCATCATCATCATCATCCTCATCTTCCATATACTGGTGACGCCCCTGTTCCTGCTCTCCAGTGTCCTGCACTCCACAGTCAAAGCCCTCGTCAGGTGATCTTCATCCTCATCTTCATCATCATCATCATCATCATCCTCATCTTCCATATACTGGTGACGCCCCTGTTCCTGCTCTCCAGTGTCCTGCACTCCACAGTCAAAGCCCTCGTCAGGTGATCTTCATCCTCATCTTCATCATCTTCATCATCATCATCATCATCCTCATCTTCCATATACTGGTGACGCCCCTGTTCCTGCTCTCCAGTGTCCTGCACTCCACAGTCAAAGCCCTCGTCAGGTGATCTTCATCCTCATCTTCATCATCCTCATCATCATCCTCATCTTCCATATACTGGTGACGCCCCTGTTCCTGCTCTCCAGTGTCCTGCACTCCACAGTCAAAGCCCTCGTCAGGTGATCTTCATCCTCATCTTCATCATCATCATCATCATCCTCATCTTCCATATACTGGTGACGCCCCTGTTCCTGCTCTCCAGTGTCTTGCACTACACAGTCAAAGCCCTCGTCAGGTGATCTTCATCCTCATCCTCATCCTCATCATCATCCTCATCTTCCATATACTGGTGACGCCCCTGTTCCTGCTCTCCAGTGTCCAGCACTACACAATCAAAGCCCTCGTCAGGTGATCTTCATCCTCATCATCATCATCATCATCATCATCTTCCTCATCTTCCATATACTGGTGACGCCCCTGTTCCTGCTCTCCAGTGTCCTGCACTCCACAGTCAAAGCCCTCGTCAGGTGATCTTCATCCTCATCTTCATCATCCTCATCATCATCCTCATCTTCCATATACTGGTGACGCCCCTGTTCCTGCTCTCCAGTGTCCTGCACTCCACAGTCAAAGCCCTCGTCAGGTGATCTTCATCCTCATCTTCATCATCATCATCATCATCATCCTCATCTTCCATATACTGGTGATGCCCCTGTTCCTGCTCTCCAGTGTCTTGCACTACACAGTCAAAGCCCTCGTCAGGTGATCTTCATCCTCATCCTCATCCTCATCATCATCCTCATCTTCCATATACTGGTGACACCCCTGTTCCTGCTCTCCAGTGTCCAGCACTACACAATCAAAGCCCTCGTCAGGTGATCTTCATCCTCATCATCATCATCATCATCTTCCTCATCTTCCATATACTGGTGACGCCCCTGTTCCTGCTCTCCAGTGTCCTGCACTCCACAGTCAAAGCCCTCGTCAGGTGATCTTCATCCTCATCTTCATCATCCTCATCATCATCCTCATCTTCCATATACTGGTGACGCCCCTGTTCCTGCTCTCCAGTGTCCTGCACTCCACAGTCAAAGCCCTCGTCAGGTGATCTTCATCCTCATCTTCATCATCATCTTCATCATCATCATCATCCTCATCTTCCATATACTGGTGACGCCCCTGTTCCTGCTCTCCAGTGTCTTGCACTCCACAGTCAAAGCCCTCGTCAGGTGATCTTCATCCTCATCTTCATCATCCTCATCATCATCCTCATCTTCCATATACTGGTGACGCCCCTGTTCCTGCTCTCCAGTGTCCTGCACTACACAGTCAAAGCCCTCGTCAGGTGATCTTCATCCTCATCCTCATCATCATCATCATCATCATCATCATCATCATCTTCCTCATCTTCCATATACTGGTGACGCCCCTGTTCCTGCTCTCCAGTGTCCTGCACTACACAGTCAAAGCCCTCGTCAGGTGATCTTCATCCTTATCCTCATCATCATCCTCATCTTCCATATACTGGTGATGCTCCCTGTTCCTGCTCTCCAGTGTCTTGCACTACACAGTCAAAGCCCTCGTCAGGTGATTTTCATCCTCATCATCATCATCATCATCATCATCATCATCTTCCTCATCTTCCATATACTGGTGACGCCCCTGTTCCTGCTCTCCAGTGTCCTGCACTACACAGTCAAAGCCCTCGTCAGGTGATCTTCATCCTCATCATCATCATCATCATCATCATCATCATCATCATCATCATCATCATCATCATCCTCATCTTCCATATACTGGTGACGCCCCTGTTCCTGCTCTCCAGTGTCCTGCACTACACAGTCAAAGCCCTCGTCAGGTGATTTTCATCCTCATCTTCATCATCATCATCATCATCATCATCCTCATCTTCCATATACTGGTGACGCCCCTGCTCCTGCTCTCCAGTGTCCTGCACTCCACAGTCAAAGCCCTCATCAGGTGATCTTCATCCTCATCTTCATCATCATCATCATCATCATCATCATCATCATCCTCATCTTCCATATACTGGTGACGTCCCTGTTCCTGCTCTCCAGTGTCCTGCACTCCACAGCCTTCATCATCATCTTCATCATCCTCATCTTCATCTTCATCATCCTCATCTTCATCTTCATCTTCATGTTTCTGCCATTCATGCACTTCAATAACCAATGCTTCCTGTCATTATTTATTTTTGGATACACATTTAACCTCAGAAATGCCTCTTCTTTTTTATACTTCTTCTCAGTGTGCAGAAACTGAGTGAATTTCTTGGCAGTACAGAGATTGAAACTGATCAGGATCCCATCGCCCAAAGTCCAGCGAACGACAACGGCAACATTAAGTCTGTCGTGAGTATGCGCAAAAGCATATATTTTAAGGAAAGGATACATTTTATTTGAAAGTGAAATATTTTTAGATCTGGTCGCTTTAACATGCGTTTGGGAATTAAACGTGCCAAACAGCTTCACATACTTAAAATGAGAAGTTTCAAGGGCTCCCTGCGTTTTACTGTCAAAATAATAATTATAATAAAAACATTTATTTAAAATGCACTTTTCTCACACCCAAAGTACTACAACACAGAGTGAACAAAAAGAAGTAAAAAACAAACATGAAATATACAAATAAAAATACAAAAATACAATAGCAGAGCAAATAATAATAATAAAAAAAAAAACTTCTTAAACCAGTCCAATAAAATAAAAAAGCTTCATGGTTTAACTTTTGAAAAGAAATAAATTAAGAACACCGTAAATATTTGTATTGTTATTTTAAAGTAAAATAAAATGAGTTTTTTATTATTCATTAATTAATTACTGTAATATTATTTTATTATGTTTCTTGAATACTCCATTTTTTATTTTTCATTGAAACAATTAAAATAGTAATAATAACGGTAATATTATTTATTATTTTGTTTTTATTTAGTAATTTTTATATATATTATTTTTATTATTATTATTATTATTATTATTATATAGCCATACAGATATAAAAATCACAATATTTTTTTGCAAATTGTTCAGCCCTATAAACAGGCACAACCAAAACCTGGATTTTTAAAAAAGTGCATTTTAAATCAGAAATCACATTTTTATTCATTTCATTTCCCCTGTCTCGACCCCTCATTGTGAATGAATCCTTTCTGCAGTGAAATAATGAAGTGTTTCTGTTCTCTTCCCTCAGTATGCTTTACAGCTTCAGGCCAAACTAGTGAATCGTAAGAATAAAGCCAAAGACGTGAACAGGAACTTTGAGCATAAAGACCAGAAACTGACAGAATCAGCGTCTCAGGAGGACGAAGTGTGTCTTAAGGTGAGATTCATATGATATATATTTTAGTGAATGTCAGTGACATTGATCGTTTCTTTGCCTGATACTGTTGATGTTGAGGTTTCGATACTCCATCACAACTACATTTTGCATGGTAACACTTTACAATCAGGTTCATTAGTTAACATTAGTTAATATATTAACTAATATGAACTAACAATAAGCAATACATTTGTTACTGTATTTATTAATCCTTGTAAATAGATTGTTAGTGTTAATGTTACTAGTTAATGTTAGTTAATAAAGTTAATTAGTTAAATATCCAGCTGTTTATTGTTTGTTCATGTTAGTTCACAGTGCATTAGCTAATGTTAACAAATACAACCTTTGATTTTAATAACGTATTAGTAAATGTTGAAATTAATATTCTAAGATTGTACAGCATTGTACAACTAAGATTAATAAATGCTGTAGAAGTATTGTTCATTCTTAGTTCATGTAAACTAATGTAGTTACAAATAAATTAACCTTATTGTAAAGTGTTACCATTAGCTTTAACAAGAACGTTATGTTTCTGTTTCAGATTATAAACGGCTACTTCACATGGACACAGGGATGCCCGACTCTCACCAATATTGACATCAAGGTTCCCTTCGGTGAGGATCTGTCGTGCAGTTTCTGTAGTGTTGCACTCGCGTGTTTAACGGGACGAGTAACAGTTTCTGTAGTGTTGTACTCGCGTGTTTAACGGGACGGGTAACAGTTTCTGTAGTGTTGTACTCGCGTTTTTAACGGGACGGGTAACAGTTTCTGTAGTGTTGTACTCGCGTGTTTAACGGGACGAGTAACAGTTTCTGTAGTGTTGTACTCGCGTGTTTAACGGGACGGGTAACAGTTTCTGTAGTGTTGTACTCGCGTGTTTAACGGGACGGGTAACAGTTTCTGTAGTGTTGTACTCGCGTGTTCAACGGGACGGGTAACAGTTTCTGTAGTGTTGTACTCGCGTGTTCAACGGGACGGGTAACAGTTTCTGTAGTGTTGTACTCGCATGTTTAACGGGACGAGTAACAGTTTCTGTAGTGTTGCACTCGCGTGTGTAACGGGACGGGTAACAGTTTCTGTAGTGTTGTACTCGCGTGTGTAACGGGACGGGTAACAGTTTCTGTAGTGTTGTACTCGCGTGTTTAACGGGACGAGTAACAGTTTCTGTAGTGTTGTACTCGCGTGTTTAACGGGACGGGTAACAGTTTCTGTAGTGTTGTACTCGCGTGTTTAACGGGACGGGTAACAGTTTCTGTAGTGTTGTACTCGCGTGTTCAACGGGACGGGTAACAGTTTCTGTAGTGTTGCACTCGCGTGTGTAACGGGACGGGTAACAGTTTCTGTAGTGTTGTACTCGCGTGTGTAACGGGACGGGTAACAGTTTCTGTAGTGTTGTACTCGCGTGTTCAACGGGACGAGTAACAGTTTCTGTAGTGTTGCACTCGCGTGTGTAACGGGACGGGTAACAGTTTCTGTAGTGTTGTACTCGCGTGTTCAACGGGACGAGTAACAGTTTCTGTAGTGTTGCACTCGCGTGTTCAACGGGACGAGTAACAGTTTCTGTAGTGTTGCACTCGCGTGTGTAACGGGACGGGTAACAGTTTCTGTAGTGTTGTACTCGCGTGTTTAACGGGACGGGTAACAGTTTCTGTAGTGTTGTACTCGCGTGTTCAACGGGACGGGTAACAGTTTCTGTAGTGTTGTACTCGCGTGTTCAACGGGACGAGTAACAGTTTCTGTAGTGTTGCACTCGCGTGTGTAACGGGACGGGTAACAGTTTCTGTAGTGTTGTACTCGCGTGTGTAACGGGACGGGTAACAGTTTCTGTAGTGTTGTACTCGCGTGTTTAACGGGACGAGTAACAGTTTCTGTAGTGTTGTACTCGCGTGTTTAACGGGACGGGTAACAGTTTCTGTAGTGTTGTACTCGCGTGTTTAACGGGACGGGTAACAGTTTCTGTAGTGTTGTACTCGCGTGTTCAACGGGACGGGTAACAGTTTCTGTAGTGTTGCACTCGCGTGTGTAACGGGACGGGTAACAGTTTCTGTAGTGTTGTACTCGCGTGTGTAACGGGACGGGTAACAGTTTCTGTAGTGTTGTACTCGCGTGTTTAACGGGACGAGTAACAGTTTCTGTAGTGTTGTACTCGCGTGTTTAACGGGACGGGTAACAGTTTCTGTAGTGTTGCACTCGCGTGTTTAACGGGACGGGTAACAGTTTCTGTAGTGTTGTACTCGCGTGTTTAACGGGACGGGTAACAGTTTCTGTAGTGTTGTACTCGCGTGTGTAACGGGACGAGTAACAGTTTCTGTAGTGTTGTACTCGCGTGTTTAACGGGGCGGGTAACAGTTTCTGTAGTGTTGCACTCGCGTGTGTAACGGGACGGGTAACAGTTTCTGTAGTGTTGTACTCGCGTGTTTAACGGGACGGGTAACAGTTTCTGTAGTGTTGTACTCGCGTGTTTAACGGGACGGGTAACAGTTTCTGTAGTGTTGTACTCGCGTGTTTAACGGGACGGGTAACAGTTTCTGTAGTGTTGTACTCGCGTGTTTAACGGGACGAGTAACAGTTTCTGTAGTGTTGTACTCGCGTGTTTAACGGGACGGGTAACAGTTTCTGTAGTGTTGTACTCGCGTGTTTAACGGGACGGGTAACAGTTTCTGTAGTGTTGTACTCGCGTGTTTAACGGGACGGGTAACAGTTTCTGTAGTGTTGCACTCGCGTGTTTAACGGGACGGGTAACAGTTTCTGTAGTGTTGCACTCGCGTGTTCAACGGGACGAGTAACAGTTTCTGTAGTGTTGTACTCGCGTGTTTAACGGGACGAGTAACAGTTTCTGTAGTGTTGCACTCGCGTGTTTAACGGGACGGGTAACAGTTTCTGTAGTGTTGCACTCGCGTGTTTAACGGGACGAGTAACAGTTTCTGTAGTGTTGCACTCGTGTGTTTAACGGGACGGGTAACAGTTTCTGTAGTGTTGCACTCGCGTGTTTAACGGGACGAGTAACAGTTTCTGTAGTGTTGTACTCGCGTGTTTAACGGGACGGGTAACAGTTTCTGTAGTGTTGCACTCGCGTGTTTAACGGGACGAGTAACAGTTTCTGTAGTGTTGCACTCGCGTGTTTAACGGGACGGGTAACAGTTTCTGTAGTGTTGTACTCGCGTGTTTAACGGGACGAGTAACAGTTTCTGTAGTGTTGTACTCGCGTGTTTAACGGGACGAGTAACAGTTTCTGTAGTGTTGTACTCGCGTGTTTAACGGGACGAGTAACAGTTTCTGTAGTGTTGCACTCGCGTGTTTAACGGGACGGGTAACAGTTTCTGTAGTGTTGTACTCGCGTGTTTAACGGGACGAGTAACAGTTTCTGTAGTGTTGTACTCGCGTGTTTAACGGGACGAGTAACAGTTTCTGTAGTGTTGCACTCGCGTGTTTAACGGGACGGGTAACAGTTCCTGTAGTGTTGCACTCGCGTGTTTAACGGGACGGGTAACAGTTTCTGTAGTGTTGTACTCGCGTGTTTAACGGGACGAGTAACAGTTTCTGTAGTGTTGTACTCGCGTGTGTAACGGGACGGGTAACAGTTTCTGTAGTGTTGTACTCGCGTGTTTAACGGGACGGGTAACAGTTTCTGTAGTGTTGCACTCGCGTGTTTAACGGGACGAGTAACAGTTTCTGTAGTGTTGTACTCGCGTGTTTAACGGGACGAGTAACAGTTTCTGTAGTGTTGCACTCGCGTGTTTAACGGGACGGGTAACAGTTCCTGTAGTGTTGCACTCGCGTGTTTAACGGGACGGGTAACAGTTTCTGTAGTGTTGTACTCGCGTGTTTAACGGGATGGGTAACAGTTTCTGTAGTGTTGTACTCGCGTGTTTAACGGGACGAGTAACAGTTTCTGTAGTGTTGCACTCGCGTGTTTAACGGGACGGGTAACAGTTCCTGTAGTGTTGTACTCGCGTGTTTAACGGGGCGGGTAACAGTTTCTGTAGTGTTGCACTCGCGTGTTTAACGGGACGAGTAACAGTTTCTGTAGTGTTGCACTCGCGTGTTTAACGGGACGAGTAACAGTTTCTGTAGTGTTGTACTCGCGTGTTTAACGGGACGAGTAACAGTTTCTGTAGTGTTGCACTCGCGTGTTTAACGGGACGAGTAACAGTTTCTGTAGTGTTGCACTCGCGTGTTTAACGGGACGAGTAACAGTTTCTGTAGTGTTGTACTCGCGTGTTTAACGGGACGGGTAACAGTTTCTGTAGTGTTGTACTCGCGTGTGTAACGGGACGAGTAACAGTTTCTGTAGTGTTGTACTCGCGTGTTTAACGGGACGGGTAACAGTTTCTGTAGTGTTGTACTCGCGTGTTTAACGGGACGAGTAACAGTTTCTGTAGTGTTGTACTCGCGTGTGTAACGGGACGAGTAACAGTTTCTGTAGTGTTGTACTCGCGTGTTTAACGGGACGGGTAACAGTTTCTGTAGTGTTGTACTCGCGTGTTTAACGGGACGGGTAACAGTTTCTGTAGTGTTGCACTCGCGTGTTTAACGGGACGAGTAACAGTTTCTGTAGTGTTGTACTCGCGTGTTTAACGGGACGGGTAACAGTTTCTGTAGTGTTGTACTCGCGTGTTTAACGGGACGAGTAACAGTTTCTGTAGTGTTGTACTCGCGTGTTCAACGGGACGAGTAACAGTTTCTGTAGTGTTGTACTCGCGTGTTTAACGGGACGGGTAACAGTTTCTGTAGTGTTGTACTCGCGTGTTTAACGGGACGGGTAACAGTTTCTGTAGTGTTTTACTCGCGTGTTCAACGGGACGAGTAACAGTTTCTGTAGTGTTGCACTCGCGTGTTCAACGGGACGAGTAACAGTTTCTGTAGTGTTGTACTCGCGTGTTTAACGGGACGAGTAACAGTTTCTGTAGTGTTGTACTCGCGTGTTTAACGGGACGGGTAACAGTTTCTGTAGTGTTGTACTCGCGTGTTTAACGGGACGGGTAACAGTTTCTGTAGTGTTTTACTCGCGTGTTCAACGGGACGAGTAACAGTTTCTGTAGTGTTTTACTCGCGTGTTCAACGGGACGGGTAACAGTTTCTGTAGTGTTTTACTCGCGTGTTTAACGGGACGGGTAACAGTTTCTGTAGTGTTTTACTCGCGTGTTTAACGGGACGAGTAACAGTTTCTGTAGTGTTGTACTCGCGTGTTTAACGGGACGAGTAACAGTTTCTGTAGTGTTGTACTCGCGTGTTTAACGGGACGGGTAACAGTTTCTGTAGTGTTTTACTCGCGTGTTCAACGGGACGGGTAACAGTTTCTGTAGTGTTTTACTCGCGTGTTTAACGGGACGAGTAACAGTTTCTGTAGTGTTGTACTCGCGTGTTTAACGGGACGAGTAACAGTTTCTGTAGTGTTGTACTCGCGTGTTTAACGGGACGAGTAACAGTTTCTGTAGTGTTGTACTCGCGTGTTTAACGGGACGAGTAACAGTTTCTGTAGTGTTGTACTCGCGTGTTTAACGGGACGAGTAACAGTTTCTGTAGTGTTGTACTCGCGTGTTTAACGGGACGGGTAACAGTTTCTGTAGTGTTGTACTCGCGTGTTTAACGGGACGGGTAACAGTTTCTGTAGTGTTGTACTCGCGTGTTTAACGGGACGGGTAACAGTTTCTGTAGTGTTGCACTCGCGTGTTTAACGGGACGAGTAACAGTTTCTGTAGTGTTGCACTCGCGTGTTTAACGGGACGAGTAACAGTTTCTGTAGTGTTGTACTCGCATGTTTAACGGGACGAGTAACAGTTTCTGTAGTGTTGTACTCGCGTGTTTAACGGGACGAGTAACAGTTTCTGTAGTGTTGTACTCGCGTGTTTAACGGGACGTGTTACAGTTTCTGTAGTGTTGTACTCGCGTGTTTAACGGGACGTGTTACAGTTTCTGTAGTGTTGTACTCGCGTGTTTAACGGGACGAGTAACAGTTTCTGTAGTGTTGCACTCGCGTGTTTAACGGGACGAGTAACAGTTTCTGTAGTGTTGTACTCGCGTGTTTAACGGGATGGGTAACAGTTTCTGTAGTGTTGTACTCGCGTGTTTAACGGGACGAGTAACAGTTTCTGTAGTGTTGTACTCGCGTGTTTAACGGGACGGGTAACAGTTTCTGTAGTGTTGCACTCGCGTGTTTAACGGGACGGGTAACAGTTTCTGTAGTGTTGCACTCGCGTGTTTAACGGGACGGGTAACAGTTTCTGTAGTGTTGTACTCGCGTGTTTAACGGGACGAGTAACAGTTTCTGTAGTGTTGTACTCGCGTGTTTAACGGGACGAGTAACAGTTTCTGTAGTGTTGTACTCGCGTGTGTAACGGGACGAGTAACAGTTTCTGTAGTGTTGTACTCGCGTGTTTAACGGGACGGGTAACAGTTTCTGTAGTGTTGCACTCGCGTGTTTAACGGGACGGGTAACAGTTTCTGTAGTGTTGCACTCGCGTGTTTAACGGGACGGGTAACAGTTTCTGTAGTGTTGTACTCGCGTGTTTAACGGGACGAGTAACAGTTTCTGTAGTGTTGTACTCGCATGTTTAACGGGACGGGTAACAGTTTCTGTAGTGTTGTACTCGCGTGTTTAACGGGACGAGTAAAAGTTTCTGTAGTGTTGTACTCGCATGTTTAACGGGACGGGTAACAGTTTCTGTAGTGTTGTACTCGCGTGTTTAACGGGACGGGTAACAGTTTCTGTAGTGTTGTACTCGCGTGTTTAACGGGACGAGTAACAGTTTCTGTAGTGTTGTACTCGCGTGTTTAATGGAACGAGTAACAGTTTCTGTAGTGTTGTACTCGCGTGTTTAACGGGACGGGTAACAGTTTCTGTAGTGTTGTACTCACGTGTTTAACGGGACGGGTAACAGTTTCTGTAGTGTTGTACTCGCGTGTTTAACGGGACGGGTAACAGTTTCTGTAGTGTTGTACTCGCGTGTTTAACGGGACGTGTTACAGTTTCTGTAGTGTTGTACTCGCGTGTTTAACGGGACGGGTAACAGTTTCTGTAGTGTTGTACTCGCGTGTTTAACGGGACGGGTAACAGTTTCTGTAGTGTTGTACTCGCGTGTTTAACGGGACGGGTAACAGTTTCTGTAGTGTTGTACTCGCGTGTTTAACGGGACGGGTAACAGTTTCTGTAGTGTTGCACTCGCGTGTTTAACGGGACGGGTAACAGTTTCTGTAGTGTTGTACTCGCGTGTTTAACGGTTCGTGTTACAGTTTCTGTAGTGTTGCACTCGCGTGTTTAACGGGACGGGTAAAAGTTTCTGTAGTGTTGTACTCGCGTGTTTAACGGGACGGGTAACAGTTTCTGTAGTGTTGTACTCGCGTGTTTAACGGGACGTGTTACAGTTTCTGTAGTGTTGCACTCGCGTGTTTAACGGGACGGGTAAAAGTTTCTGTAGTGTTGTACTCGCGTGTTTAACGGGACGGGTAACAGTTTCTGTAGTGTTGTACTCGCGTGTTTAACGGGACGGGTAACAGTTTCTGTAGTGTTGTACTCACGTGTTTAACGGGACGGGTAACAGTTTCTGTAGTGTTGTACTCGCGTGTTTAACGGGACGAGTAACAGTTTCTGTAGTGTTGTACTCGCGTGTTTAACGGGACGGGTAACAGTTTCTGTAGTGTTGTACTCACGTGTTTAACGGGACGGGTAACAGTTTCTGTAGTGTTGTACTCGCGTGTTTAACGGGACGTGTTACAGTTTCTGTAGTGTTGCACTCGCGTGTTTAACGGGACGGGTAACAGTTTCTGTAGTGTTGTACTCGCGTGTTTAACGGGACGGGTAACAGTTTCTGTAGTGTTGCACTCGCGTGTTTAACGGGACGGGTAACAGTTTCTGTAGTGTTGCACTCGCGTGTTTAACGGGACGGGTAACAGTTTCTGTAGTGTTGCACTCGCGTGTTTAACGGGACGGGTAACAGTTTCTGTAGTGTTGTACTCGCGTGTTTAACGGGACGGGTAACAGTTTCTGTAGTGTTGCACTCGCGTGTTTAACGGGACGGGTAACAGTTTCTGTAGTGTTGTACTCGCGTGTTTAACGGGACGGGTAACAGTTTCTGTAGTGTTGTACTCGCGTGTTTAACGGGACGAGTAACAGTTTCTGTAGTGTTGTACTCGCGTGTTTAACGGGACGGGTAACAGTTTCTGTAGTGTTGTACTCGCGTGTTTAACGGGACGAGTAACAGTTTCTGTAGTGTTGTACTCGCGTGTTTAACGGGACGGGTAACAGTTTCTGTAGTGTTGTACTCGCGTGTTTAACGGGACGTGTTACAGTTTCTGTAGTGTTGTACTCGCGTGTTTAACGGGACGAGTAACAGTTTCTGTAGTGTTGTACTCGCGTGTTTAACGGGACGGGTAACAGTTTCTGTAGTGTTGTACTCGCGTGTTTAACGGGACGAGTAACAGTTTCTGTAGTGTTGTACTCGCGTGTTTAACGGGACGTGTTACAGTTTCTGTAGTGTTGTACTCGCGTGTTTAACGGGACGAGTAACAGTTTCTGTAGTGTTGTACTCGCGTGTTTAACGGGACGGGTAACAGTTTCTGTAGTGTTGTACTCGCGTGTTCAACGGGACGAGTAACAGTTTCTGTAATGTTGTACTCGCGTGTTTAACGGGACGGGTAACAGTTTCTGTAGTGTTGTACTCGCGTGTTTAACGGGACGAGTAACAGTTTCTGTAGTGTTGTACTCGCGTGTTTAACGGGACGGGTAACAGTTTCTGTAGTGTTGTACTCGCGTGTTTAACGGGACGGGTAACAGTTTCTGTAGTGTTGTACTCGCGTGTTTAACGGGACGAGTAACAGTTTCTGTAGTGTTGTACTCGCGTGTTTAACGGGACGAGTAACAGTTTCTGTAGTGTTGTACTCGCGTGTTTAACGGGACGGGTAACAGTGTTTTGTCTCTCTCCGCGTCTCAGGGCAGCTGACGATGATCGTAGGGCAGGTGGGATGTGGGAAATCCTCTCTCTTACTGGCGGCACTGGGAGAAATGCAGAAGATTTCTGGGAACATCACATGGAACAGGTGAAAACAACATTAATGCAACATAAAGTGACGAAAGGCCAGGCTATATTGTGAATGTAGTAAAACTAAAACTAAATATATTAAAACATTCACTTTAATTGCACTCAAGCTAAAATAAAAGTTAGTGTAAATAATAAAACAAAAAAAATTAAACTAAATGAAAAATAGAAATGTTGTCGTGGCATAACAATGACAAATATTTCTACAGCATTTATTAATCTGAGCTAATGTTAATTTCAACATTTACTAACAAATGATTAAAATAAAAGTTGTATCTGTTAATATTAGTTAATAGACCTGAGCTGACATGAATTAACAATGAAGAAGTTTGTATTAATTAATGTTAACAAAGATTAATAAGTGTGTAACTATTGTACTGCTCATTGTTAGTTAATTTTAGTTGAGGCATTAACTAACCTTAACTAATGGAACCTTATTGTAAAGTGTTACCATAACATTTAAATAATCATATCATATAATAAAACGAATAGAGAATGACAAAAGTGTGTAACGCAAATACAAAAAAATAAACTAAAATTAAAACAAAACAAAACAATCTAATTCATAATTTTAGTAAAAACTGTAACAGTACTTAAGTAACACTGTATTGATCATCAGAAATTTTGAAATCCATTTGTTAATCCACTTTATAATCAACATTAATATATTTTATAATTTAATTTTTGCATTTTTAGATATTGTATTGTATTGCATATAATTACTGCTTCATTTTCTCACAGTTTACCCAAGAGTGATTCAGAAGAAAATGTGAGGTATAATATATTATTGATTTGATTTATCAATATATATGATTTCTGTATTTGCTTTTATTTAAATCATTCATCAGAATTATTCATCTTATTTCTCTTTTGTCTGACAGAGCTCATCATACGAGTGGAAGGCCGTCACTGCCGTAATTACATTATTATTTTCACAGCATTCTGTCCCGATCCTGCATGTTTTCCCGTGTTTTCAGGGTGTTTTTGTGTTTTTCAGGAAGAGAGGTTCGGTAGCCTACGCTTCCCAGAGGCCTTGGCTCTTAAACGCCACCGTTGAGGAGAACATCCTGTTCAACACAGCTCCCAATGAGAAGAGGTATCCCACACACTAGGGCTGCAACAATATATCATATCACAATATATCGCAATACAAAAATACAACAACAAGTATCGTGGATAGTGACGATATGTATCGTGAATGGTTCAACCAAAATAAAACTTACTGTGTGAGAAAAAGTTTTCAGAGTTTGAAAATGTTTTGATAATGTTGAATATAATGTACACTCACCTAAAGGATTATTAGGAACACCTGTTCAATTTCTCATTAATGCAATTATCTAATCAACCAATCACATGGCAGTTGCTTCAATGCATTTAGGGGTGTGGTCCTGGTCAAGACAATCTCCTGAACTCCAAACTGAATGTCAGAATGGGAAAGAAAGGTGATTTAAGCAATTTTGAGCGTGGCATGGTTGTTGGTGCCAGACGGGCCGGTCTGAGTATTTCACAATCTGCTCAGTTACTGGGATTTTCACGCACAACCATTTCTACGGTTTACAAAGAATGGTGTGAAAAGGGAAAAACATCCAGTATGCGGCAGTCCTGTGGGCGAAAATGCCTTGTTGATGCTAGAGGTCAGAGGAGAATGGGCCGACTGATTCAAGCTGATAGAAGAGCAACTTTGACTGAAATAACCACTCGTTACAATCGAGGTATGCAGCAAAGCATTTGTGAAGCCACAACACGCACAACCTTGAGGCGGATGGGCTACAACAGCAGAAGACCCCACCGGGTACCACTCATCTCCACTACAAATAGGAAAAAGAGGCTACAATTTGCACGAGCTCACCAAAATTGGACAGTTGAAGACTGGAAAAATGTTGCCTGGTCTGATGAGTCTCGATTTCTGTTGAGACATTCAGATGGTAGAGTCAGAATTTGGCGTAAACAGAATGAGAACATGGATCCATCATGCCTTGTTACCACTGTGCAGGCTGGCGGTGGTGGTGTAATGGTGTGGGGGATGTTTTCTTGGCACACTTTAGGCCCCTTAGTGCCAATTGGGCATCGTTTAAATGCCACGGCCTACCTGAGCATTGTTTCTGACCATGTCCATCCCTTTATGACCACCATGTACCCATCCTCTGATGGCTACTTCCAGCAGGATAATGCACCATGTCACAAAGCTCGAATCATTTCAAATTGGTTTCTTGAACATGACAATGAGTTCACTGTACTAAAATGGCCCCCACAGTCACCAGATCTCAACCCAATAGAGCATCTTTGGGATGTGGTGGAACGGGAGCTTCGTGCCCTGGATGTGCATCCCACAAATCTCCATCAACTGCAAGATGCTATCCTATCAATATGGGCCAACATTTCTAAAGAATGCTTTCAGCACCTTGTTGAATCAATGCCACGTAGAATTAAGGCAGTTCTGAAGGCGAAAGGGGGTCAAACACAGTATTAGTATGGTGTTCCTAATAATCCTTTAGGTGAGTGTATAATAATGCAATGGGGGGATATTTGTGGGTCCTGATAATGTCTAATGTTACTGGTAAAAAGTGGCCTTCATTATTTTAAATATATCTAGTCATTGACAGAGATCAAGCATATTCATCTAAAATAATTCTGTATTTTCAGCTTCAGAATCATGAATATGTTTATTCTGGTGTCTCTATGTATAGTCCAAGCCTATTCATTTACACACACAATGTACTATCAAATTTAGCATTTTAATCAAAATGAAATTTTTTGTTAACCTTTTATCATATGTCTTGGAGTATCGCAATAATATCGTATCGTGAGTTCAGTATCGTGATATGACATGAGGAATCTTTACACCCCTACCTCACACAGATCCCTGTGATTCCCTAATGCATCCCATCATGTCCCGAACTCCTGATGTTCAGTCATGTGAGAGATGTGTGTGGATGAAAACTGCACAAACACAAAGACTGGTTTTACTCTCGGGCCAGAGGCGGAAGAAAAAAAGCAGAAGTTTTGTCTGCTTTACAGATTAACAACCGGGAAAAAACAGTGGGATTTCAATGGGATTCCCAAAGGGCAGTGTTGTCAGCGGGAAACAAATATTAGAGCTTGTCCACGAGGTTTTATGTTATGTTAGTGTATCTGTGCTGGAGCTTCTCTTACAGTTCTCCATTTACAAACGTGAAGTTCCCCGCTGGTTTACACTGCTATTTTACTGTCAATGATAGATTAGATTTTGTTTTAAAATTTTGTTTTAATTTTAATTGTAAAAGTTTTAATAATTGTAATCATTGTTGTCTATACAGTTGCCATTTATTTGTATGTTAGTTTATTTAGTTTTAGCTATTTTAGTACTTCAACTTAAATTTAAGCAACTTGGCAACTAGATGAAATAAAATAAGTTTAATTATTTATTTATTTTCAGTCAGTGCATATTTGACTATATATATATATATATATATATATATATATATATATATATATATATATATTGTTGAATTTACTTTGAAACAATTTTAACTCAGAAATTGCTAGTAAATTTCACAAAAAAATTCAAAGAAACGGCAAGTAACACATTGAATGAAACAAAGTTTTGAAGTAGAAAGACTAAAATACTGTAGTATTTTCTTGTAAAACATACTCCAATAATCTGTTTTAATTGCTGTTTATTTATTTATTTATTTATTTATTTTTTTGCGGAGTACTGTAGTTTCATCCTTTTGAACTACCTTAAAGCTAACTTTAAATGTTCCTACGAGCCAAAAATAAAAATAAAAATCATAAATGCTTAAAAGAATGTGAGTGCGACATGAAAAAATGTGTGTTTTTTTAACAGGACATGTTATAAACAATAAATCTGGTATCAAATATGATACACTACTGCTACTACTAATGTGTTGGATTGACAGTTCAATGTGAAAAGCTTGTAAACTGTTTGAGACGTGTGTAATGATTGAGCTGTTGTTGGTCAGATATAAGGAGGTGATGGAGGTCTGTCAGCTTCAGCCCGACATCGACACACTTCCACAGGGAGATCAGACGATGATTGGAGAGAGGGTACGTCTGACACACACTAATCCAAACACATATTCTGCTCTTATTCTGCTTATATCTGTCTGAACTAGTGGTGGAACGGATCACACAATTCACGGTTCGGATCATTTACGCTTTTTGAGCCATGGATCGGATCATTTTTCGAATCATCTAATAAAAAAAAATAAAAAAATATATATATAGTTATAAATATAGTTTTAAATATAGTTTCATCTTTGTTAAAGCTGTATTTTGTTGTTTTATTAACATTAATGACACAGACAATAGTTGGAATATTAGGCTGCTCTCACTTTAAGATATAAACTGACAAACACTCTTACTCTTTCTCTCTCTCTCTCTCTCTCTCTCTCTCTCTCTCTCTCTCACTCTTTCTCTCTATCTCTATCTATCTTCATCTCTCCATCTCTCTCTCTCTCTCTCTCTCTCTCTCTCTCTCTCTCTCTCTCTCTCTCTCTCACTCTTTCTCTTTCTCTCTATCTATCTTCATCTCTCTCTCTCGCTCTCTCTCTCTCTCTGCGCACAGATAACATGCGAGTATAAACTTTCACTCTATGATGGTTAAATTTAGCAGTTAATCCACGATCATGCGTGCCGAACCGTGACCTGATCCGTACGGATCACGGATCAACTGTGACCCGTTCCACCCCTAGTCTGAACTGGTGTTGATGTCCCGGGTCCAGGGCATCATCCTCTCCGGAGGCCAGCGTCAGCGGATCAGCGTGGCTCGAGCTCTGTACCAGCAGACCAATGTGGTTTTCCTGGTGAGTTCAGAGAAACGTTACGTTCGGCACACTTTCTGAAGCCGCATTCAGTAAAATGAGCCCCATTACCCACACTTTCAGGACGACCCGTTCTCAGCTCTGGACATTCACCTCAGCGATCATCTCATGAATGAAGGGATTCTCAAGTTCCTCCGACAGGAAAAGAGGACCGTTGTCTTGGTCACTCACAAACTGCAGTATTTACCTCATGCAGACTGGGTAAGGAGCTTTTTTATTTTATATGTACAATGTGTTGAATTACATGATTGACTAATTAACATTATGGCCGCCTATGACGTTTGCAGTCATTCCATAAATCGGCCTGAATGGGTCAAACTGTGGAATATAAGTAGAGAAATTACTTGTCATAATATAATTTATGCATTTTCAGAGCAATTAAAAAAGCATCCGAAGCATACATATTATCTGTGGAATGCCAAAGCTGACATAATAATAAATAAATACATACATAAATAAATATATGAAGAAATTTAAAATAATAATAATAATAATAATTATAAATAAATTCATAAATAAATATACAAAGAAATGAAATACATATATACATAAATAAATATGAAAATAAATGAAAGGGGAAATAAATAAATGCATAAATAATTAAATGAAAAAAAATGGAAAAATACAATTATACTGTACATAAAAAAGGAAATAAAAGTATAAATAGGCCTACTCATTTATTTATTTACATTTCTTTGTATATTTATGTTTTTTTTTTTTTACATTTCTTTGTATATTTATGTATTTATTTATTTATGTATTTATTTTTTACATTTATTCGTATATTTATTTATTTATTTTTTACATTTCTTTGTATATTTATGTATTTATTTATTTATTTATTTATTTATTTATTTTGTACATTTCTTCGTATATTTATGTTTTTTTTTGTTTGTTTTTTACATTTCTTTGTATATTTATGTATTTATTTATGTTTTTTTTGTTTTTTTACATTTCTTCGTATATTTTTTTTTTTTTTTTTTTTTTTTTTTACATTTCGTATATTTAGGTATTTATTTATGTATGTATGTATGTATGTATGTATGTATGTATTTATGTATTTATTTATTTATTTATTTATTTATTTATAATGTCAGCTTTGGCATTCCATAATGATCAGTATATGTGTTAACTTGACTTGTGTTGATCTGTGTTGGCCAGTTTTGTAAAGTGCTTTGATTGCATTGATGGCACAGATCATCGCGATGCGGGACGGGACGGTCCAGACGCAGGGAACCCTGAAGGACATCCAGTGTGCCGAACCCGAGCTGTTCGAGCAGTGGAGAACCCTGATGAACAGACAGAACAAAGTAAACAAATAAAAAAAAAAACGTCTTTGATATGATGTGCTTCTAAAATAAATTTAATGATAATAATATTGATGTATGTATATAATTTATAATATAAAAAATATGAACTTATTAATCACAAATAGCTCTCACTTTAGAATATGAATACCGGGAAATGACATTAATTAAGTGCTTTAAACCAACCTTTTATTAGACATTAATTAATTCATATTCAGTGTTCCTTAAAATGTTTGCAAAAAAAATGACAACACTTTGTTAATTACA
Source organism: Squalius cephalus (assembly GCF_949319135.1). Taxonomy (NCBI): domain Eukaryota; kingdom Metazoa; phylum Chordata; class Actinopteri; order Cypriniformes; family Leuciscidae; genus Squalius; species Squalius cephalus. The sequence continues at coordinate 47,059,913 of NC_137127.1, read as the reverse complement.
GTGACAATAAATAAGGAACTCACTGTTTGTATATAGTCAATTATTAACTACAGTTTGTAAACTATTAATTAACTTTAAACTAGTAGTATACTAGGAGTGCAAATGATTTATAAGTGCTTTGTTTCTGTATACCTATTGTAAAGTGTTACCAATAAGGTAAATTAATATTTTATTTTTTTATTAATGAATGTATTTATAAAAATAATTATTTGACATGATCTTTGATATTCAAAAATAAATACATCAATACTTAAATTTTTTTAAGTAAATGCAGTAATTAAGGTATTTATTTTTTAAATGCTTCTGTGATATGAAGTTCGTGTACAATAAAATAAAATAAATATTTATTTTATTTTGTATTCTTTTTTTATTTATTCATTAAATATTAAAGGCCAAGTTCGGTATTTTACACTTAAAGCCCTGTTTACAGATCGTTTCTGATGAAATAGAACGGTTAAGATTAAACTTTTGACAGATGCTGCTGTCGCGAGAATTTTAGGTTTATTTCGCTTCCCACCCCCCCCCCTCAAGAATGGTAGTCTATGTGCACTGGAACAATCCTTCCTAAAACGCATTAAACTTTCATTTAAAAAGAGATGAAACTCACCGAGTGGTCAGGGGTGTTCACTGATATGCTCATACAAAAATCGCTGCAAAAGATGCTTTCCAACAGGTTTTATCATAGTTTTTGTCCAACTCCATTGACTTGCATTGAATGTGCTGTGAGAGGTACGGTATTACTCCGCCGCTTCTTCTTCTGCTTCTTCTGTGTATTCAGTGAAATGCCAGTGGTTTGCTTGCAATTGGCAAATGTGCATTATCGCCACCAACTGGGCTGGAGTGTCTATTATTCAAGCTCTCAACGGAAGAATCTACGGGTGTGAGACGTTTGGAAAAATAGATCCACAGTTTTACAACGAATGGTAAAACACCTGTTGGAAAGCATCTTTTGCAGCGATTTTTGTATGAGCATATCAGTGAACACCCCTGACCACTCGGTGAGTTTCATCTCTTTTTAAATGAAAGTTTAATGCGTTTTAGGAAGGATTGTTCCAGTGCACATAGACTACCATTCTTGAGGGGGGGTGGGAAGCGAAATAAACCTAAAATTCTCGCGACAGCAGCATCTGTCAAAAGTTTAATCTTAACCGTTCTATTTCATCAGAAACGATCTGTAATCAGGGCTTTATGTGTAAAATACCGAACTTGTCCTTTAAATTCTTCTTTGATATGATGTTTTATTTGTATTTTTTAATTAATTAATGTATTTTAGAAAAATAATTATTTGATATGATGTTCTTCTAAAAATAAATTGTCAGTACTTGTAATTTATTTATTAAATACAGTAAATTAGTGTATTTAATAAATGTATTAATTTAATTATAAAATGTTTCTTTGATATGATGTTAATTTAAAATGAAATTAAAAAAATAAATGCAGATTTCTTTTATTAATGTATATATAACATTTTTGATATGATGTTCTTCTAAAATAATGTTTTTTTTATTTATGTATTTAAAAAAATCCTTGATATTATCTTTGAAAATGTATTTTTAGTTTTTAATTAATTCATTGATCCATAAAAAAATGCTTCTTTAATATTATGTTCTTCTAAAAATCAAATAAATACATTTTGTAAAGCTATTTTATTTATTTAATACATTAAATGAAGTTATGTATGTATATATATATGAAATGCCTCTTTGATGTGATGTTCTTCTAAGCTAACTAAATAAATCAATGCATGTATTTGATTTCTTCATGTCCTGTGTTGGACTGTATTTGACTAACTCAGGAGAACAGCACAGAACTGAAGAGGAAGAGCTTCAGACGGGCCATGTACTCCAGAGACACTCTGGCCACGGAGGACGAGGACGAAGGTAAAGCATGAAACTCATGAGAAACTCATGCGTGAAACTCGCCGTCAACAAGATGTGCTGAGCCTCTGTTATTATCAAAATTCAGGGAAGATTGAGAAAAACTGTATTATTAATGTTTTTAGGTGCAAGAATTTGTATGCTCTAAAACAATGGTAACACTTTACAATAAGGTTCATTAGTTAACATTATTTAATGTATTAACTAGCATGAACTAACCATTAACAACACATTTGTACCTGTATTTGTTAATCTTTGTTAATGTTAGTTAATGAAAATAAAGCTGTTCATGTGAGTTCACAGTGCATTAACTAATGTTAAAGGGGGGGTGAAACACTCATTTTCAGTCAATCTCCTGTTAATCTTGAGTACCTATAGAGTAGTACTGCATCCTTCAAATCTCCAAAAAGTCTTTAGTTTTATTATATTTATAAAAGAAAGATAGGCTGTACCGAGTCTTTCCGGAAAAAAACGAGCGGCTGGGGGCGTGCCTTGTGAGCGGAGCTAAAGCTGTGCTAATGCGCGGATAACTAACAACACTCAGACATTTGAAGCAGAAAAGCAGTTTTACTCACCACCTGCGGTTCCAACGCACGACCGTGAACCTTTATCATTGGGATAATCCTTAAGCATTAGACGATCTGCAAATCCGGCGTCGAACTGGGCTTTGTTTATAAAACAATCATCGTCGAAATGCAGGGAACAAACAGTCTTGCACAACTCCGTTGATGCTCTGGAAAAACAAACTCCATCCACTGGTCTCTTAACGCTGGGTTCTTTGGGAATCTGTGCAGGGTTGTCTTGCCCTGACAACCAAAAACCCACTTCTTTGGTGACACTGACTTCCCTAAAGCCGAGCAGAGCGCTTTGATGGGCGCACTGCTTTCGCTCTCTCGCTCTGGTCTACGGGTGCGCGCGCGCCCGCGTCCTTCCGGGAGTGCCCTTAGGACCCATATAAGGAAATTCCGCCCCATCTGACGTCACACAGACCCATACTCGAAAAAAACTTTCCGAAACTTGTGACAAACCGGAAGGAGCATTTTTGCCACAGAAATACTCCTTCAAACGTACAATTTAATTTTTGAAACTTTGTCCATGTTTAGCATGGGAATCCAACTCTTTACCAGTGTAAAAAACTCAGTATGCATGAAATAGCATTTCACCCCCCCTTTAAGATTTTAATAAAGCATTAGTACATTTTGAAATTAACATGAACAAATATTAATAAAAGCTGTATGCATTATTAGTTAATGCTAACTAATGAACCTTATTGTAAAGTGTTAACAAAACACTTGCTCGTCCTCTGACAGGTCATTATCAAATCATTATCATTATCCGGTTACACCCATACACAAAAGAAATATATTTGAAATATATTTTCAAAATATATTTTTGGAATATATGCAAATATTTGAAATTGGCCCAATAAATATATTTTAGTTAAATATATGTAAATATATTCATTTGAAATTTAAAAAGTTAACATTTTCACAAACAAACAACACATTTTCAGTTTATTTTTAGATAGACCACTTCAGCCGTGGATGTGGGCATGGGAGAGCAGTGCTCTACCACTTCCCCTCCCACATTTTTCCTACTGGTCGGGGATCGAACCGGCAACCCTTCGGTTACAAGCCTGAAGCCCGAAGCCCTAACCAGTAGGCCACGGCTGCCCCTTTACTGACTTTATTGGCCTAAAATGACAATTTTATGTAGGAAATAACAGTTATTTAATAGTGTGTGTATGCAGTGTTAGACACTGAGTTCTATCTATTGTTTAAGTGCACTTCACTGTTGGAGTGTCACTGTTATACTTGCATCATAAATATTGTGCATATTTTCAATATTTAAATGACTTCAGGAAAGATGTCAATAAAACAACAATAAATCTAATAATTGCACTTAGTGTTAGGTACGTGCCACCTAATATGGCCTAATAGTCCTAGGAAAGCAACTATCTGTCATTTTACATAGCAGTCATTTAAATGTAAGTACAGTATTTATTATAGCTGTGTGTCATAATACAGTAGTGAAATACAGTAGCCTACTGTTGTGTATAGGGGAAAAGGTAGAGGAATTACTATGATCAAAATACATTTTTGACCCTTCTTTAGCAAGCTAAACATTTTATGACCATATATTTTGTCATATATTTTACATGTTATAAATGTAAATATATTTCACACTTAACATCATATATTTTTGTTATATTTCAGAATATATTTCAAAATGATAAATATAAGTGAACAACAATGCAAATATATTTCAGTGTATTTGGAATATATGCCACATATATTTTTGACACTTTAAAATATATTTCAGTATTTTTTTTTTCTGTATGGGCATAACCAACAGTTTTCTGAAATGCCATCTCGTGTGCAGCATTGCATCTGTCGTTGTGTGATCAGTGTGTTTGTCTTCAGTTCTGCAGTGTGACTCTGATGTGTGTGTGTGTTGGACTCGTGGGATTGACCCAGCGGCTGATGTCTCTGTTAGTGAACTGAAAGGTCTGAAAGACTCAATGGCATGTGAATGCTTTGAGCGGATGAATAGCATGATGTTAAAAACACCAGTGAATCCACTATAATGCAACAAGCTCGAGTTATGTAATGCATCGACAACAATACAATACACAAAGCGTTACTGCGCTCCTGTGAGCTTTAATAATAAAATGAGGTGTTCAGTATGTAGGTGGAATTTTTTTAAAGTGCTTTATATCCACGGGAAACCCAAGGATACGCTTCTGTTATGGCATTGGTGATGCTCATTATATCCCGTCCTGCATTATCTCCACGGTCATGATGACATTCACAATCCTGTGCGAGTCTGAGGCTTGAAATGCATGAAGTGTTTGAGAAATAGATGCACTTCTCCCTCTTCCTCGTCACGCATGTGTTCATTTCTGCTGTCGTTCTGCATGTTTATTCAATCATCCTTCTGAGAGAACGACTCTGTTTAAATTAAATCATTGCTTCCAGATCAGCTTGTGACGGTTTATCTCTGATCATTGCTTATCACAAACGTTTGCTTTTAAAGGAGAAGTGACTTATTTCTGTGCCACTAGTGTCTAAATGTTACTAAATACATTTTATTTAAATAATTTTTATATTTCATTTTATGTTTTTATTTTATATTTACCGTTTTTTTAAATAGTTTTAGTTAATGACAAATAACTTGACATATACTATATATATATATATTAGTGCTGGGCAACGATTAATCGCATCCAAAATAAAAGTTTGTGTTTACAAACATTACATAATGTGTGTGTATTGTGTATACTTATTTTGTATGCATGTATATATTTAATAAAAATGTGTTATTTATATATAAAATATTTAGATATACAGTATATACATGCAAATATTTCTTAAAATATAAACATGCATATGTGTGTATTTATATATACAAAATAATTATATACAGTGCATTAATCGTTGCCCAGCACTTATATATACATATATACACTATTTGGACAGAATGCAATTCCGAAATTATACATTTCACTTTCATATAATTCGTTCCGGCTGATCTGAGAGTGATCTGTGGCTGAACTCTGCTTAACCTCGGTCAGAATGAGATTGAATGACGTTGTGTTGTGTGTGTGTGTGTGTGTGTGTGTGTGTGTGTGTGTGTGTGTGTGTGTGTGTGTGTGTGTGTGTGTGTGTGTGTGTGTGTGTGTGTGTGTGTGTGTGTGTGTTTGCAGACAGCTCAGCCAGCACAGATGAGGAGAGCCTCAGGGCGGAGCTGCGTCACAGGACCCACCTCCCCTGGAGCTCGTTGTTCTCGTACCTGAGATCCGCAGGCCTGGTCCTGCTCGCTCTGCTCGTGTTCTCTCAGCTCTGCAAACACACACTCATGGTGGCCATCGACTTCTGGCTCGCTCACTGGACCACACACGTCATCTCAGCGCAGATCGAGACCAGTGAGAGGAACTGCACTTTCACTGGGGTGAGAGAAATGAGACATACACACACACACACACACACACACACACACACACACACACACTCACACACACACACACAAACACGTAATCGCAGCATAGATCGAGACCAGTGAGAGGAACTGCACCTTCACTGGGGTGAGAGAACTGGGACACACACACACACACACACACACACACACACACACACACACACACACACACACACACACACACACGTAATCGCAGCACAGATCAAGACCAGTGAGAGGAACTGCACCTTCACTGGGGTGAGAGAACTGAGACACACACACACACACTAACCCGACCCCTAAACCTACCCACCAATGAGCAAAATAATGAGAAAGAACCAAATCTCTTACCACAGCTATGCAGACGACACACAGATCTACTTAGCCCTATCGCCTAATGATTACAGCCCCATTGACTCTCTGCTTCAATGCATTGATGAAGTCAACAGCTGGATGTGCCAAAACTTTCTACAGTTAAACAAAGACAAAACTGAAGTCATTGTGTTTGGAAACAAAGATGAAGTTCTCAAGGTGAACGCATACCTTCACTCTAAAGGTCAAACAACTAAAAATCAGGTCAAGAATCTTGGTGTGTCTTTAGAGTCAGACCTTAGTTTCAATAGTCATGTCAAAGCAATAACTAAATCAGCATACTATCATCTGAAAAATATTGCAAGAATTAGATGCTTTGTTTCCAGTCAAGACTTAGAGAAACTTGTGCATGCTTTCATCACCAGCAGGGTGGATTATTGTAATGGACTCCTCACTGGCCTTCCCAAAAAGACCATAAAACATTTGCAGCTCATACAGAACGCTGCCGCCAGGATTCTGAGCAGAACCAGAAAATATGATCATATCACACCAGTACTCAGGTCATTACACTGGCTGCCAGTTACTTATAGGATTGATTTTAAAGTATTATTACTAGTATATAAATCATTTAATGGCCTAGGACCTCAATATATTGCAGATATGCTCACGGAATACAAACCCAACAGATTACTCAGATCATTAGGATCACATCAGCTAGAAGTTCCAAGAGTTCACTCTAAGCAAGGAGAGTCTGCTTTTAGCTATTATGCCAGCCGCAGCTGGAACCAGCTTCCAGAGGAGATCAGATGTGCTCCTACATTAGTCACATTCAAATCCAGACTCAAAACACTTCTGTTTAACTTTGCATTTAATGAATGAGCACTGTGTCACTGTTTGTCCGACTGTTTATACTGTGTCTTATTTTAGTCTTTATTCTAAACTGTTTTAATTATTTTTAGTTCTTTCTCGTTTCTTTATTTTAAACTGTTCTTTATTCTAAACTGTTTTAATTATTTTTAGTTCTTTCTTGTTTCTTTATTTTAAACTGTTTTGTATATTCTTATTTCTTCTGATTATTTTTAATAGTATGTAAAGCACTTTGAATTACCATTGTGTATGAAATGTGCTATATAAATAAACTTGCCTTGCCTTGCCTTGCCATCACACAAAACTTTATGCGTTTTTACATTTTAAAAACAACTTTAATTACATTATTTGTATACCAGATTTACAAATAAGGATGTCCCTAAAGGAGGTTTTTGTCTGGTTTTAGTCACTTCTGGGTACAGATTTGTCCCCAAAATATAGTTAAGTTACACACACACACACACACACACACACACACACACACACACACACACACTGCAGTAACATCAGGCTCTGTAGTCTCGAGGGTCTGACCGCAGATGTTTGTGTCTCGCTCGAGTCCCAGTAGACTGTGTGTTCACAACTTTTCTCTGGTAAAAGTGTTTCACATTTTCATAGAATTTTCATAATAGGGTAATTCCCGTTCAAAGGTTGGGTCTGTAAGATTTTTGTTTTTGAAATAAATCAAGGGTGAGTTCACACACAGTTCAGGTTTGGTTGGATTGTTTACTATAAGTAACGTTTCGGTTACATCAGTGAAAGCCTATCACCTTCAAGTTCTTACAAAACGAGATAATGGCAAGGGAAGAATAGCACTGTCGTGAGAATAGCACGGACGAAGGGCTAGGCTTAACGCAAGAATACCAAGGTACACTGGGTGGCATATCCCAGGTGGAATATGTAACACAGCGCCTACCCGTAGGGAGGACTTAGAATACACATATGACCTGAAAGCAGGATGCATATGGAAGCTCAGAGGTATCCAGCCCGCAGAGTGGAATGTTTCAACCTTGAGATGGCAAGAGGGGACTTGCCAAAGGGAAAACACGTGCTCGGAGGAGACTTACCGTGGAAATACACATGGGGGAACCATGCTCATGGAGGCACCTAGCCAATCACAAGGGCTGACCGAACGGTTGATGCCTCTGGTGACGGCATCAACAGTGCAGGAGGAACTCAGGGTCTAAGAAGAACTCATCTGAGTTTAATAGCGCATGTATCCAGTCCATGGAGTGGAATGGCACAGCAAGCGATGACACCGAGCAGGTCCTGCTTACCGGCTAGTGGAAGCGAGTACATGAGAGGACGCTGGCTCTACGTGGAGATTATAGAATCTCGCGAAAGTGTTGGGTGTCGCCCAGCCTGAAGCTCTACACATGTCTGTTAGCGAGGCGCCATGCGCTAAAGCCCAGGAGGAAGCTACACTCCTGGTGGAGTGAGCCCTCACCCCAAGGGGGCATGGTTGACTTTGCGATTGATAAGCCAAGACAATGGCGTCCGCTATCCAGTGAGACAACCTTTGTTTGGAGAGAGCCTTTCCCTTCAGCTTCCCACCATAACAGATAAAGAGCTGGTCTGAGGTCCTGAAACACTGCGTTCTGTCTACGTAAGCATGGAGGGTGCGTACTGGACAGAGCAGTGCAAAGGCAGCGCTTGCATGTTCACCAGCTGGTCCCTGAAAGGAGTGGTGGGAGCCTTGGGCACGTATCCAGACCGGGGTCTCAAGATCACGTGAGAGTTAGCCGCCCCGAATTCCAGGCACGCTTCGTCAACCGAAAATGCCTGCAGGTCCCCTACCCTCTTGATGGAGGCCAAAGCGACCAAGAGCATTGTCTTCATAGACAGGAACTTAAGCTCCACTGATCACAATGGCTCAAAGGGAGCTCTTTGCAGGGCTGATAAGACCACTGCGAGGTCCCAAGAGGGTATAAGAGGAGAGCGATGAGGATTTAGTCTCCTCGCCACCCTCAGGAATCTGACGACCAGGTCATGCTGTCCCAAAAGGACCTGCTCCTCGTCCTCCCTGATCTTGCACAGGACCTGGGCAAGAAGGCTCCTCACTGGGGGAAACGCATACTTGCGGAGGCCCCGTGGCCAGCTGTGTGCTAGTGCATCTGTGCCGAGGGTCTCCTCAGTCAGGGAATAAAACAAGCAGTAATGGGAAGAGTCTAGACAGATCTACCTGTGCGTCGCCGAACTGTTCCCAAATCAGCTGAACCGTCTGGGGATGGAGTCTCCATTCCCCAGGAAGTGGCTGAAACCGTGAGAGCTCGTCGGGTGCACGGTCCATCTCTCCCGGGATGTGAATGGCCCGAAGCGACCTCAGATGCTTCTGACTCCATAGGAGGAGATGGCGGGCGAGTTGCGACATACGGCGGGAACGTAGACCACCTTGTCGGTTGATGTATGCTACTGTCGCCGTGTTGTCTGAACGGACTAGTACGTGTTGGTCCTTGAGCAACGCCCGGAAGCGGTGCAGAGCCAAGCGTACTGCCAGCAACTCGAGGCAATTGACATGCCAAAGGTGCTGGGGTCCTGTCCAGGAGGTATCTGTTGATACAACAACATGCCTGGAAACTCATTCTAAGGGCACTCCGGCCCGAAGAAAGGAGAGGTTCGACCACGGGGTGAAGGTCTGACGGCAGGCCGAGTAACTGGTACCCGGAGCGTGCCCTGTTGCCATGCCCATCTCGGGACTCGATTGCGAAGCCAGTGCTGAAGCGGTCTCATATGAAGCAGTCCGAGCGGAGCGGCTACCGCTGCGGACGCCATATGCGCCAGGAGCCTCTGAAATAATTTCAGTGGAACCGCATTCTTGCCCTTGAATTGACTCAGAAAATTCAGCAGTGACTGTGCTTCTGTTCATTACATGCCCACCAATAGAGAGGATTCCCTATGGTGGGAATATCAGGCATCTGAAAAAAATCCTGACTCTCATCTTCACTGGTTGTTGGCTGCTTTGTTGTAGGATTTCGGCTTTTGTAGTTACATCCAAAGACCTTTTTTTTATGCTCACTGGGCAACGCATTGGTTGTCCCGCTGCAGCCCACGGCAACCTCCTGTTCACCTGTTGGGATAGTGAAATATGCATCAAGAAGTGGTTTATAAAATAAATTAATTAACAAAATACCATTTACTATGGATTATTAGCTCACCTGAAGTTTCTGAATGCTTTGTCTTGCTTGCGAGATGAGCTTTGACATCCTCTCTGGCTTTCTCTGGTAGAAACAGCAAACACTTAAACCGTGGATACAGCATGCATGCACTAATAGGTAGAGATTTGGCTTCGGTTTCAGAGTCCAGTTTAAACCGCATAACCAGCTGTTACCGAACTGTCTCTTTGAATGCCTGAGTGGCTGTGAGATCACCCACGCTGGGCCGCAGAGTGTTTTCTGTCAGATTGATAAGCACTGGATATAGAAAGGACAGGCCGACGTGCAGCTCTCCACACATGATTGTTGTCGCCTTAGCTAGCGGACTCAGTATGGGAAGCAGCTGTTCAATCAGATCCCAGCAAGATGACTTTATTGCCAGAGTTTTTCGATACTGGACATTACTTACCGCTTCGTCAGCGAGTGCAGCTGTCGAATGTGGAATTCCATCTAGTAGCACAATCACTTTGGAGTTTTCTCCCTCTGATGGATAGCTGCTCCTGACGTGCTTTCAATGCGCGGGTCGCCACTGAAGAGTGACGGAAGTGATTGACGACACGCCTGGCAGCGTCAATGGCCTTCGAAACCACAGGTAAATCCAAACCTGCCTTAACTGCAAGCTGTAACGTGTGTCCGCTGCAACCAATGTGGTGGGGCAAGGCCTCACAGATTTCCATGGCCAAGTTCATATTGTTTGCATTGTCATGTGTATCTCCCACTCATTAATGGTTTCTGTGAGCTTCTGTGCAATGTTGACAGCAGTGTGTCTCCCTGGCATGATAGTGGTGCCTAACACCCTTGATTTCATCTCCCATAGTTCATTGATGTAGTGAGCCGTTATTGTTATATATGGATCCATGGTGCAAGAAGTCCAGAGATCAGTAGTGAGGGAGACGTTCTTGCCTTTCATTTCAGACGCAATGTCCGCTTTTAGAGAGTCGTATTTGTGGCCAATTTCTTTCCAGAGTGTAGCATTCGATGAAACGGTGTAACTGGGTTCAAAGAAGTTGATAATTCCCCTGAATCCCTCTCCTGAAACTGCAGAGAGTGGTCTTATATCCTTCACTATAAAATCCACGAGTAAATCTGTTATTACCTGTCTTCTCCTCTCTGTAATCGGGCATTTACAGAATTCACCAATGCTTGTTTGCTTCGTGGTGTGCGTCTCACTAACATTTGCCTTCGTTGTTGGATGTTTCAGTAGTAGGTGGTTGTGCTTAGCTGTCGTACTGCTGTTGTATTTTAAAGTAGTCTTACAGAGTTGGCAAATTACGATACTTTTGCCATTCTTGATGAAATACTTCCACACATCTGACGGTCACCATTCTAAATTAATTTATGGTTAATGCACGCTCGAGTAGTCGATTGTTTCCGACAGCACCGACTAGTGGTTGAAGTAGTCGATCTCTCGACTACTCGACTACTCGACTAGTCTATGCAAGCCCTAGTGAACACACACTTATACTTTTATTCAGAAAGGACACATTAAATCAAAAGTGACAAAGACATAATGTTACAAAAGATTTTGATTTCTAATAAATGCTATTTTTTGAACATTCTGTTCATGAAATAATTCTGGAACATAAAATAAATATCACTGTTTGCACAAAAATATGAAGCTGTTTTCAACACTGATAATAATCATAAATGTTTCTTGAGCATCAAATCACCATATTAGAATGATTTGAGTAATGATGCTGAAAATTCAGCTTTGATCACAGGAATAAATTACACTTTACTATATATTCACATAGAAAACTATGGAAGCTTGTTTCAGCCACAGAATAAAACATATTAAAAGATAATTGTAACTTTTTATCTCACAATTGTGAGTTTATATCTCACAATTCGGACATGTTTTCTCAGAATTGTGATATAAACTCGCAATTGTGAGTTATAAAGTCCAATTCTAAGGAAAAATATTGACTTTCCGCCACTTAACTAACGTTAACATTAAATTAACGTAATTGCGATTTTTTCCTTCTTCTCAGAATTGCATGTTTCTATCTCATAATTATGACTTTATAACACGCAATTGGGATATAAAGTTAGAATTGCGATATAAAAAGGTTGCACTTAACGTTTTATTTTTTTATTCTGTGGCAGAAACCAGCTTCCATAGAAAACAGCTTAAAATGCAATAATATTTTACAATTTGTACTGTATTTTTGATCAAATACAGTAAATGCAGCCTTGGTAAGCAGAAGAGACTTCTTTCAAACATACTAAGAATTCGTTCCATCCTCAAACTTTTGAGCGTCTTTAGTTATTAGTAAAATACTGCTTTAATAATAATAATAATAATAATAATACATTTTATTTGTTGTCGCCTTTCAAGACACCCAAGGACACCTTACAGAACCAAAAACAAACAAAACATTAATGCAAGCTCAACAATAATATCAATAGTAAAATTAAAATAATAAGTACAATCAAGATGTTAAAACTTTAAGAATGATTGTGTGTTTTGAGTTAATCATGTTTCCCATCTTCCGTTCAGGACTGTGTGTTCCAGCACTCGCTGTACCTGCAGGTGTTCAGTGTGTTGTGTGTTCTGGGGATCGTCCTGTGTCTCGTCACGTCTCTGGCGGTCGAGTGGATGGGTTTACGAGTGTCCAGAGAGCTTCACTGCAGCCTCCTCCGCATCATCGTGCTCGCGCCCATGAGGTGTGTGTGTGTGTGTGTGTGTGTGTGTGTGAGTGTTCAGGGCTGCCATCACAGCTCATGCTGACTGAAACCAAATGCATGCTGTTCTGTGTTTCTCCTCAGGCTGTTCGAGACAACGCCACTGGGGAACATCCTGAACCGATTCTCCACTGACACCAACACAATCGATCAGGTACAGCAGGGTTTCCCTCAGCTGCTCTTCTGACAGTTTTGAACGAAAAATGTTATATTTGTTTTTTTATTTTTATTTTATTCATTGGTACGAAACTTGGTAACGGTTTTGGCACTTGCTGAGTGAACACACACACACACACACACACACACACACACACACACACACACACACACACACACACACACACACACACACACACACACACAAATAATAAAATCATGGACATGATTCGAACTGGTTAAATGGTCCTGAAATAAATCGTCTTGTGCTCCTCGGGGTCAAAAATGAGCGCATTGGAAATGAATGTGAGACGAGTTTCCTCTAGTGGAAGCGTTTGGTACTGCAGCCACACACACTCTCACTGAAAGATAATTTTTTTTAGATATCAGGCTCAAATTTGAACACAATTTGTTTAGATTTACGGCTTTGATTTTTTTCACCGTTTTAGAGTAAATCGTGTTTTTGAAAAAAGATATTTCATATAAAAGTTGAAAATAGTATTTTTGCACATTTTTCATAACAATCATTTACAATAAACAACTTTTTCAAGCGATAATCTGCCAAGGTCTATGCTCAAAAAGTGAATACATTTATTATAAAAACAGCGTAAATATAATGTAGTACCATAAAATCCCCTAAAATACA
>NC_137127.1:46961261-47041261 GCF_949319135.1 Squalius cephalus | reverse complement strand
ATAGCCCTCGCTCTCCATGGCCGTGGTTACATTAAAACTTGATGAGCTACAATGAGTTGAGATGAGAATGGCTGACATCTTTCTCTTTTCATACAGATTACATAAACTGAGAATATTTGTTTTTTATATAAATTACTTCATTTAAAAGAAGAGAATTCAAGCTTCATGCCTGTGTGCCTGTATGCCTGTTTAACTGAGTATAACTTATAGTTCATTTTCGGACGCGTTTCAGATTGGACTTCACTGACAGAGAGAAGGCAGAACTCGCATCATGTTTATTTTTCTTTATTTGGCAAAAAGCACAACACTTTGTTTTTATTGTGAGTATACACACAAATAATAGACACTTAACAGGATCGAATGATGTATGACACTTGTATTTAAAATCAAAATCGACAGAGTATTTTGAGTCTCTTTTGCACTGATAAGAAAAAAAGCGAGCAGATCACGCCGGTGTGATTGCAGACCCCAGGGGGTTAACCTCATTATAACCTTATCCCTAAAACCAAGTCTTGACCCTCAAACAGGCCTTTAAAGGCTCTCAGAAAGTGAGGACCGGCCAAAATGTCCTCACTTTACTCTCTTTGTCCTCACTCCAATGGTCTAAAACTCAAACTGGTCCTCACAAAGATAGTTGTACAAGTACACACACACACACACACACACACACACACACACTGAGCGCATTACGACTGCTGGTGTGTTATAGGTGGGGATCTGTGGAAGGACAGGGAGTGGGAAGTCGTCGTTCTCTCTGGCTCTCTTCAGGATGGTGGACTCGTTCGAGGGTAACAGGAGATCCTACACTCATCACACTCTTCATGTTCACCGGCCGGTCTCTCACACACGTGTTTGTTCTCACAGGGCAAATTATCATCGACGGGATTGATATCGCCAAGCTTCCCCTGCAAACGCTCCGATCAAAGTTCTCCATTATCCTGCAGGATCCCATTTTATTCAGTGGAACAATTCGGTGAGGCTTTACACAGGATTCATTCCTTAGAAACTGCATTTCCACCAGGTTGCCTGATCAAACACACACACACACACACACACACACGCTATAGTTTGCTGGTCTAGTCTTGAATGCATGCACTTGTTTTCTCTGTTCCTCAGGTTTAATCTGGATCCGGAGAGAAAGGCCACGGATAAAATGCTTTGGGAAGCTCTTGAAATCGCTCAGCTCATGCCAGTGGTTAAAGCTTTACCCGGAGGACTAGGTGAACCACTGAGCTTCATCAGCTTTATCATGTTTTAACAGTGAAATCTGTTCATTAACTGACCAGAGGAGCACAACAACGAGAAGGATACACTATTGCTCAAAAGTTTGGAAAAAAATCTGATTTTTAATGTTTTTTGGTCTCTTCTGCTCACCAAAGCTGTGTTTATTTGATGAAAAATACAGTAAAATAGTGAAATTTTATTTCAATGTAAATCAGCTGTTTTCTATGTGAATATATAGTAAAGTGTATTTTATTCCTGTGATCAAAGCTGGATTTTCAGCATCAGTACTCCAGTCTTCAGTGTCACATGATCCTTCAGAAATCATTCTTATATGATGATTTGATGTTCAGGAAACATTTATGATTATTATCAGTGATGAAAACAGTTGTGCTGCTTCAGATTTTTGTGAAAAAATAAATACATATTATATTTATAATATAAATTAATTAAATTAGTTCTTTTGAACGTTGTTCATCTAAGAATCCTGCAAAACAAAATGTATCACGGATTCCACAAAAATATGAAGCAGCAATTGAGCACTAATAATAATTAAGCAAATCATCATATCAGAATGATTTCTGAAGGATCATGTGACACTGGAGACTGGAGTAATGAATCTGAAAATTCACAGGGATATATATTCACATAGAAAACAGGGGCCGTATTCACAAAGAATTTTAAGGCTAAAAGTAGCTCCTAACTGGCGAATTTAGGAGCAACTCTTAAAAATAATGGGCGTGTCACTCGTAACTTTAGGACTCCTAATTTTTTTGACTAAGAGTAATTCACGAAGCATTTTAGCCCTAAAAGTAGCACCTAAGCCTGGGACAGCTTAAAAGAAGTCGAGAGGACTCCTAACTCACTAAGACCTATTCACAAACCGCTTTTTGTGGCATTTCACGTTGCGATGTTTTGAAAGCGTATGCGGCGGCTACAGGAGCTTCCAATCGCGAGGGAACAATTCTGCATTGTAGGCATAACTAGGATGCAATAACGCCACCAACAACAACCAAAACTAGGCTACTCATTGCATGTAAACTAATTGTAACGTTTCATTGTGAATCAAATTAAAATGTTCTTCTCTTTGCAAACGTAGGCAGAGGCATATAGTGACAGATTAATTCAATAATGTTGCAAAGATATTGCATCAATCCATATGTTTCATTAGGCTACTAGGCTATTTGTTTTGCCTTACTCTTTATTCATTTAGGCTATTTATTCAGTTATTCATCATCTTCCATCCTTCGCACTACTTGTGTAGCGCACGCATTCTCAGACCTGTCACCTGTCACTCATCATCGTAGGGGAGGTGTTTGGAATCATTCCCGCGTTACAATCATCAGCCAATCAAGGTGGTCACTTCAGTCAAGCTCGTGCATGAGTAATGACGTCATCCATAGCAACGAAGATTCACTCTTAGTTTAGGAGTTGTCATTTTTCTTTACTAAGAGTAGGTCTGAAAGGCGTTGTGAATAACTTTTAAGAGAAAACTCCTAGCTAAAATCTTTTAGTGCGATTTAGGAGTACTCTTAGTGGTAAGATAAAATGCTTTGTGAATACGGCCCCAGGTGTTTTACATTCTAATAATATTTCATTGTTTTTTACTGTTCAAATAAACACAGCCTTGGTGAACAGAAGAGACTTCCTTTAAAAAAAATAAAAAAATTGTAATTATTCCAAACTTTTGACTGGTACTGTAACTCATCCATCCATTTATTGTGCATTGAATGGTTTTATCTGGTGTTTGATTGACATGTCCCGTCGGCTCCACTGATGCTTTCATTGCATCACAGGCTCATTGGAAAAACTTTTCTGTGGCAACATTTTTTCACAACGCAAAATACACACCAATACTTACATATCACTGCAGTTTCTAACAGAAATGAACCCTAGAGGCAGTAAAACAGCAAACACTTTTAATCGTTTTCACAACACAATTATAATTACAGAGGCAGATTATGGATTAATAAAGACTTGCTCTTACGCGGCTCCTTGCACAATTATGTTATGACCTCAAAACACTTTTTACCATTGTGTGTGATTTGTAAATGAATATATTTTGGAGTTTGCATCACTTAACCAGCTCCATATGTTCAGTTTTACTGATGCGTTAAGCTTGCTGGATAGCTCAGCTGGGACAGAACTGTACTTGTGATGCGGAGAGATGGGGGAAGAACCCTGTAAAAGACGAGTCATAATACATGAGAGCTCAAAGTTCAAAAACAAGCTAAAATGACATGGTTTACGATTACATTTTCATGTCACACTTGTTTTTGTTAACACGATCGGGTAGGTTTAGGGTATAGTGTAGGTTTAGGGTATAGTGTAGTGTAGGTATAGGGTATAGTGTAGGTTTAGGGTATAGTGTAGGTTTAGGGTATAGTGTAGGGTTAGGGTATAGTGTAGGTTTATGGTATAGTTTAGGTTTAGGGTATAGTGTAGGGTTAGGGTATAGTATAGTGTAGGTTTAGGGTATAGTGTAGGTTTAGGGTATAGTGTGGGTTTAGGGTATAGTGTAGGTTTAGGGTATAGTGCAGGTTTAGGGTATAGTGTGGGTTTAGGGTATAGTGTTGGGTTAGGGTATAGTGTAGGTTTAGGGTATAGTGTAGGGTTAGGGTATAGTGTAGGTTTAGGGTATAGTGTAAGGGGATAATGTAGGTTTAGGGTATAATGTAGGTTTAGGGTATAGTGTAGGGTTAGGGTATAGTGTAGGTTTAGGGTATAGTGTTGGGTTAGGGTATAGTGTAGGTTTAGGGTATAGTGTAGGGTTAGGGTATAGTGTAGGTTTAGGGTATAGTGTAAGGGGATAATGTAGGTTTAGGGTATAGTGTAGGTTTATAGTATAGTGTAGGTTTAGGGTATAGTGTAGTGTAGGGTTAGGGTATAGTGTGGGTTTAGGGTATAGGGTAGGTTTAGGGTATAGGGTAGGGTTAGGGTATAGGGTAGGTTTAGGGTATAGTGTAGGGTTAGGGTATAGTGTAGGTTTAGGGTATAGTGTATGTTTAGGGTTAGGGTATAGTGTGGGTTTAGGGTATAGTGTAGTGTTAGGGTATAGTGTAAGTTTAGGGTATAGTGTAAGTTTAGGGTATAGTGTAGGTATAGGGTATAGTGTAGGTTTAGGGTATAGTGTAGGTATAGGGTATAGTGTAGGTTTAGGGTATAGTGTAGGTTTAGGGTATAGTGTGGGTTTAGGGTTAGGGTATAGTGTGGGTTTAGGGTATAGGGTAGGTTTAGGGTATAGTGTAGGTTTAGGGTATAGTGTAGGGTTAGGGTATAGTGTGGGTTTAGGGTATAGTGTAGGTATAGGGTATAGTGTAGTGTTAGGGTATAGTGCAGGTTTAGGGTATAGTGCAGGTATAGGGTATAGTGTAGGTTTAGGGTATAGTGTAGGTTTAGGGTATAGTGTAGGTTTAGGGTATAGTGGTTTAGGGTACAGTGTAGGTTTAGGGTATAATGTAGGTTTAGGGTATAGTATAGTGTAGGTTTAGGGTATAGTGTAGGGTTAGGGTATAGTGTAGGTTTAGGGTATAGTTTAGGGTATAGTGGTTTAGGGTATAGTGTAGGTTTAGGGCCGGGCTATTCAATTGGTGGCCCGCAGGCCAAATGCGGCCCGCCAATCATCTCCATCCGGCCCGACGGCACCAACCTCCCTCCTCCTCTTTTCCTGGTGGTGCGGCTAATTTAGTTTTCGCTAATTTTCGCTCCGATTGACCTGAGAAACGTTTTACGTGCAAATATTTCAGCAGTTATTATATGTGTCCCGAATTTATGTCGACTGAACCAGCGATAGGTTACCAATCATTCGTGAATGAATCATTCTTTTGGTTCGATTATTTCTAAACGCGCTTGCATAACTGTGCGTTCACACCGCCGCCGACGAGAGCGTCAAAGTCAGTAACGGTCTAAAACTATTCGGATTCATTCGGACCGCTCCGTCACAGAATCATCTGAAGCAGTTTCTCGGTCAGTACAGTAACAACAAATAGTTGCGTTTTCACAAACCACAAATCACTTGATGATTGATGAGGAAAGCAGGAAACATTGTGGCATGAACGAAATTAGAAGACTTTAAATCCCCTAATCACCCTTACAAACATTTACCATGAATGTACTGTAGTAGGCTAATTTACCATGGTTGGGCAGAAATGTGCAATATTTATATTGAATACTATGTAGTAATAAATAATTAGGCTATAGCAAATTATATATATATATATATATATATATATATATATATATATATATATACTATAATATTATACAGTATAATAGTAAATATAGTGATAAATATTGCATTAGATTTATTAGGTGGGTAGAGGAATATATAATTAATGTTTGTTATGAAATTATGTCAGTTTCTTTGTAAAGGTGCGTATAGTTTTTAACTTGTGTTTAGGCATGTTTTTATACAGTGGGAGTGAGTAGCCTGTGGTTATCAAGTCTCACTGTCAGAATATTTTCATTTAAGCATAACAATTATAAATAAAATAATTATTATTTCTCACCAACAGCTACGAGTTTGTATAATTTATTTATTTGTTCCAAGGAAAATAGTTGTACACAGCTGTAAATTATCAAGTTTTTATTTATTATGGGTTTATATATCTGCATACTGTTGGGTACCACATTTCAAGGTAAATACCATACTTTTCTAGTGTTATTTTAACTTATTTATTGACACTGTTATGTTTCAATAAATAAGCTAAACCCCCAAACCAACCCACCGGCCCACCTCAACTTTTTGATTTGATAATCCGGCCCGCGAATGAAGCTAATTGAATAGCCCTGGTTTAGGGTATAGTGTAGGTTTAGGGTATAGTTTAGGTTTAGGGTATAGTGTGGGTTTAGGGTTAGGGTATAGTGTGGGTTTAGGGTATAGGGTAGGTTTAGGGTATAGTGTAGGTTTAGGGTATAGTGTAGGGTTAGGGTATAGTGTGGGTTTAGGGTATAGTGTAGGTATAGGGTATAGTGTAGGGTTAGGGTATAGTGCAGGTTTAGGGTATAGTGCAGGTATAGGGTATAGTGCAGGTTTAGGGTACAGTGTAGGTTTAGGGTATAATGTAGGTTTAGGGTATAGTTTAGGGTATAGTGGTTTAGGGTATAGTGTAGGTTTAGGGCCGGGCTATTCAATTGGTGGCCCGCAGGCCAAATGCGGCCCGCCAATCATCTCCATCCGGCCTGACGGCACCAACCTCCCGCCTCCTCTTTTCCTGGTGGTGCGGCTAATTTAGTTTTCGCTAATTTTCGTTCCGATTGACCTGAGAAACGTTTTACGTGCAAATATTTCAGCAGTTATTATATGTGTCCCGAATTTATGTCGACTGAACCAGCAATAGGTTACCAATCATTCGTGAATGAATCATTCTTTTGGTTCGATTATTTCTAAACGCGCTTGCATAACTGTGCGTTCACACCGCCGCCGACGAGAGCGTCAAAGTCAGTAACGGTCTAAAACTATTCAAATTCATTCGGACCGCTCCGTCACAGAATCATCTGAAGCAGTTTCTCGGTCAGTACAGTAACAACAAATAGTTGCGTTTTCACAAACCACAAATCACTTGATGATTTAACTAGTATTAAATCGGATGAAACAGCCTCAACATTCCCAACAAGACTGATGAGGAAAGCAGGAGAAACATTGTGGCATGAACGAAATTAGAAGACTTTAAATCCCCTAATCACCCTTACAAACATTTACCATGAATGTACTGTAGTAGGCTAATTTACCATGGTTGGGCAGAAATGTGCAATATTTATATTGAATACTATGTAGTAATAAATAATTAGGCTATAGCAAATTATATATATATATATATATATACATTTCCAAGTAAATACCATACTTTTCTAGTGTTATTTTAACTTATTTATTGACACTGTTATGTTTCAATAAATAAGCTAAACCCCCAAACCAACCCACCGGCCCACCTCAACTTTTCGATTTGATAATCCGGCCCGTGAATGAAGCTAATTGAATGGCCCTGGTTTAGGGTATAGTGTAGGTTTAGGGTATAGTTTAGGTTTAGGGTATAGTGTGGGTTTAGGGTATAGTGTGGGTTTAGGGTATAGTTTAGGTTTAGGGTATAGTGTGGGTTTAGGGTATAGTTTAGGTTTAGGGTATAGTGTGGGTTTAGGGTATAGTTTAGGGTGTAGTGCAGGTTTAGGGTATAGTGCAGGTTTAGGGTATAGTATAGTGTAGGTTTAGGGTATAGTATAGTGCAGGTTTAGGGTATAGTGCAGGTTTAGGGTATAGTGCAGGTTTAGGGTATAGTGCAGGTTTAGGGTATAGTGTAGGTTTAGGGTATAGTGCAGGTTTAGGGTATAGTGTAGGTTTAGGGTATAGAGTAGGTTTAGGGTATAGTGTGGGTTTAGGGTATAGTTTAGGTTTAGGGTATAGTGTAGGTTTAGGGTATAGTTTAGGTTTAGGGTATAGTGTGGGTTTAGGGTATAGTTTAGGGTGTAGTGCAGGTTTAGGGTATAGTGCAGGTTTAGGGTATAGTATAGTGTAGGTTTAGGGTATAGTATAGTGTAGGTTTAGGGTATAGTATAGTGCAGGTTTAGGGTATAGTGTGGGTTTAGGGTATAGTTTAGGTTTAGGGTATAGTGTAGGTTTAGGGTATAGTTTAGGTTTAGGGTATAGTGTGGGTTTAGGGTATAGTTTAGGGTGTAGTGCAGGTTTAGGGTATAGTGCAGGTTTAGAGTATAGTATAGTGTAGGTTTAGGGTATAGTATAGTGCAGGTTTAGGGTATAGTGCAGGTTTAGGGTATAGTGCAGGTTTAGGGTATAGTGTAGGTTTAGGGTATAGTGCAGGTTTAGGGTATAGTGTAGGTTTAGGGTATAGAGTAGGTTTAGGGTATAGTGTAGTTTAGGGTATAGTGTAGGTTTAGGGTATAGTTTAGGCCGGGTGTAGTGCAGGTTTAGGGTATAGTGTAGGTTTAGGGTATAGTATATTGTAGGTTTAGGGTATAGTGTAGGCATACGTTATTTTAAAACATGATGGAGCATTAATCTGTCAGCGCCACTCACCGGACATTTAAATTCAGAACTGCAGTGATACGTACAAACGCAGACGTAATAAAACGTTGCCATATTCACGTTCATCTGTTCTGTAAAAAAAAAAAAAAAAAACCTAAACACTTTTATCGCCACTCACTGGACATTTCACTTTGAAACTGTCGTGAAACGTGCAGGACTCAACGTATTGCGCTTTGAAAAAATGTTGCCACAGGTACGTTTTCCAAATGAGCCTCAGTTTGTTTTATTGTGCATAACATGTTTTTATGTTGGTCTGGTGTTTGTTTGTCGCTCCTCAGATGCGTTTGTGCACTGAATGGTTTAGTTTAGTGTGATCGCTCCTCAGATGCGGTGGTGACGGAGGGCGGTGAGAACTTCAGTCAGGGTCAGCGTCAGCTCTTCTGTCTCGCTCGAGCCTTCGTGAGGAAGAGCAGCATCCTCATCATGGATGAAGCCACAGCATCCATCGACATGGCCACAGTGAGAACACAGATCACACAACACGGGGACATGTGACCCTGCACCACACAACCAGTCACATGGCTCCATTTTGTCAAATTGAGATTTATACAGCATCTGAAAGTTGAATAAATAAGCTTTCCATTGATGTATGGTTTGTTAGGATAGGACAATATTTGGCCGAGATGCAACTATTTGAAAAACGGTACAAAATTTACTAAATATCTTCATGGAACATGATCTTCACTTAATATCCTAATGATTTTTGGCATAAAAGAAAAATCCATAATTTTGACCCATACAATGTATTGTTGGCTATTGCCACAGATATACCTGTGCGACTCGAGGTATTTTAAACAAAATCCTAATATTAAACAGCCCAAACTAGAAGATGAACATACAAATAAATGAGGACAAAGTTACTCGTGATACATTGTAAAAACGCAGCACAAAAATCTACATCTTACCTTATGAGTTTAAACGGGGGAAAACGCAAGATCTAGAAGAGCGTTTTTAGTCGAACTCATTTTAACTTGAGCACTGCGTTTTTAAAACGCTGTCATGCACGAGACACGAGCGCAACAGCTAAACACGGCTAGCGCGTTCACACTGAAAAACAATGGAAAAGTAGCAACAGGTTCTGTGTGAACAGCCCCTGATGCTGATGAATGCTTTAATGGAGACATCTATATTTAATTTTTCACATGCATTAAATCAGTTCTGAGATGCCGGTCCTCGACCAGCGTAATCACACACTCACTCCATGCGAGATCGGCTTTTGAAATAGCCTATATTCATTTATCAAAGTCATAAAACCATATTTGACAACATATAACAAATGAAATAATCTTTAGATAAATTTGATCAGTCTGTGTTTTCTGCATGTAAAGTAGATCTAATGTCATGTTTTGCTGTTATAGGAGAGTATTCTGCAGAAAGTGGTCATGACGGCGTTCGCGGACCGAACAGTGGTGACCATCGCAGTGAGTATCTGCAGCTCTCTTACTAGAATTATTATTGTATTATTTATTAACCTTTATTTAACCAGGCAAGTCAATTAAGAACAAGTGAAATCTAAATTACTTTAAAATCTATACTCTAGGGCTGCCCTCGACTAAATGTGTTTCCAGTCGAATAGTCGTCGTTCATTTAAGCCGTTAGTCGACTAATCGCGCGTTTATATTAATAAGCCATGAATCATAATAATAATGCACCTTTAATTGCCTATATAAAATACATAGCCTAATCCGCGCTCAAATGCACACATAAAGCTTGAAGCGCTCCAGCAAACGTAATGATTATTAGTGTCATGAAAAACAGGAGACTGTCTGAACACTTAAATTTATTAATGTTTTCTGTTTTCGGCTGCAGAGATTAAGTCACGATGCTCGTCATCTCCGCCTACATACTCGTTTCATATGGATTACACAATCTCAGAATATTTATTTTCCATTTTAATCGTTTATTCAAATGTAAACATGTCAAGCTTTCTATAGATATACGTCTCATGTCTGTGAGGCGAGTATACGCTGAGTTTCGGTTCATTTATGTGATCAAGTTCACTGAGACCGAATCGACAGAAAGCAACATTATTTTACAAAAGCACAAAGTTTTTTGTTGTTATTGTGAGTTTAAAACAATAAAAAAATACTCTTTACAGTTTGCATTACTCTTATCTGTATGACCAAAAATGAGGGAGTATTTTAAGTTAAATGCAAGTGATCACGCATGTATGTCATGCATTAACACACTCTCTCCACACACACACACTTAGATATACGTCTAATAATAGCGCACATTTGTCTAGGTTAGCATTAGAGCGAGCAGACTTGTAAAGTTGCAACTAATATTTCAAGTGATAAGCCATATTTGAGGTCGATGAATGATATAATAAATAAACTACTAAAATCTTAGTCGGCCAAGCCTCTTCTAGTGGGCTAACGGGGCAGCCCTACTGTAAAGCACAGCGTTTATTAAACTGAAACTGCTGTGTGTGTGGTTCAGCACCGCGTTCACACTATCCTGGGCTCGGACGCGGTGATCGTGATGAAACACGGTGGGATCGTGGAGTACGATGAACCTGACGTGCTTCTGGAGCAGAAGGACAGCGTTTTCTCCGCGTTTGTAAGAGCCGACAAATAAAGATGTTGATCATGGAGAATTTGGATCTTTATGGCTGTAAATGGTTTGTATTCATTTCTTGTAAAATAATAAAATGCTGAATTGCACAATAATCTGCATATTGGTGATCTGTAGCGAGGCTCTATTGAAATAACTGAAAATGTGCAGAAATGTGCTTTATTATTAGAAATAAAAATGTGCTGTATGTGCTTTTTTTTTTTTTTTTTAAATAAAATGGCCCTTTTTCAGACGTGTATCAGTGTGGACTTCAGGACAGGGTTTCAGTCTTTAAGACGCCACTGACACACAACCTCACATTTAACAGGCAGATATACATTTTTCATGTATTAAGACCCAATTTATATGGTCAAAAATAAGTATTATAAATGTGTAAATGTCCATTTAGAAAATATTATTATTAAATAAAAAATTCTACTTTTATATTTTTTATTTTAATCTATTTATTTTAGCCATTTACTAATATACATTTTTTTAATCTAATATTTGGTATTGCTTTTATTAATTTACATCAAATTTGTATTTTAATCTATTTATTTCAATATTTTATTTGGTATTTGTTTTATTAATTTATATAACATTTGTATTTTATTATTTAAATAAATAAGATTAAAATAAAGAATATAATACAAATTTGATATAAATTAATAAAAACAATTGCTATTAATAAATTAACTAAATTAATAAATTTAAATAAAATATATAAAAAATAAATCTAAAAATTGCTATTAATAAATGACAAATTAATAATCTAATATTTGGTATTTCTTCTATAAATTATACCAAATTTGTATTTTATTATTTATTTATTATTGTTTTATTATTGTGTTTGCTGTAGTGATGCACATACGCTGAGGGGTTTCAATGACCTGTACCTACATTATGAAAACTATGAGTACAGTCTTTATACAATTTAGTGTACATGATTCAGATTATTGCAAAAGCATGATTTATTTCATCGAAAACACATGGTTTTAAACGCATTTAAAGCAGAGATTTAGTGAAAAAAGTGCCACACTTTTTCCGCAGCCTTTGTTATTTTTTAGACGTTGTAAGCCATGAACCAAACACACCAGCGTGAGGCGAATCTCAACATCACAAACTTTGATTTCAAGCAAAAAAGCATTTGGAAATCGGATCAACACAAGCATGCTTTAACGTGGGATTGGGCGGAGCTCTGTCGGTTTCGATTCTCTGATTGGTGGAGTGGAGATGTCTCTGGAGGATCATGGGTAATGTAGTTTTTCACCAGGAGTTCCACTGTTGGCTGAAATCACCTCAGATGACCCAAACACATGAAACTGAGTTCACTCATGAGAAAGAAGACACTCAATACCATAGTTTGTGACTTTTAAATATTTTATTAGGTTATAATTTGCAGAGCTTAAAATATTAAATCGCTTTTAACTTAAAGTATTATTAAAATACATAAAACAAAAAGCCAGAACTGAGGAGCCCTGAAAAAAAAAAAAATCAACTAAAAAGAAAAAGAAAACAAAGAAATAAATTAAATAAAAGGAAAAGGTCCGATGATCATCTCACACTGAGTTCATCGCGACACAACTCCTCCGAACAGCGACGAAGGAGAAACCTAAAACATCCGTGACTCGCTCGCTCTCTCACTCGCTCTCTCAGTCACTCGACGAGAACAATAATAATAATAATAATAATAATCTTTGCGATCAGTACGTAGAGACTAAGTGTACATTCTTTTCCGTTCGCAAATCGTCTTTTCATTACGAGGCTAGTCGTGACAGACCCGAGACGCGCTTCCAGAGACTCAACAGCAGACAAGGCCAATGTCTTTGTCACTCGAGAGAGAACACACACACGAGCCCAGACGCCGAGACGCTCCTCTACAGTGGTTAACATGCTAACATGATGCAACACAAGTCTATCCCGCTTACGGATGATGGGAACTGCTATATGATGAGTAAAGTGACACCGAGAGGCTAACGGGTGAGCAGGTAGCATTAACAGCTCTCTCAGATCCTGAGTGCAAAAGCCTTGAACACACACACACACACACACACACACCCCTTTTACCCTATAAAAAATGAGAAAGAAACCTTTATACCGTACGAGGACCAGGCCAACACCCTTATTAAACCAAGAGAGGGGGAAAGTGCTGCTCGTATGAAGCAAAGGGAGGGTGCTCTGAAAAACATCAACTAAAAAGAAAAAGAAAACAAATAAATTAAATAAAAGGAAAAGGAAAAGGTCCGATCATCTCACAAAGAGTTCAAACCTAAAACATCCGCCACTCTTTCTCTCGCTCTCTCAGTCACTCGACGACAGTGATAATCTTCGCGATCGAGAGACCGAGTGTACGTTATTTGGGTTCACGAAGCGGGAACATCGGGAACATCGGGAAGGAAAGGGAAAAGCGTCTTGGTTAAAGGGTTGCGCCTCTGAGGTCCTTCGGCCCGGTGTGAGCGCTCCTGACTGGGTCCTAAAGACATCAATGTTCAGTAAGGGTGAAGGCTGGAGTCCCAGCGTCTCCGGAGCGCTGCTGTGGTCCTCCGGCCCCGGCGTGGCACAGCTTCGGCTCCAGCGCGGGCTCATCTCTCGCTCACGTGGTTCTGTGGCGCCGGAGGCAGGGGCGTACACAGCGCCTCCGTCAGGTCCTCCATTATCGACGTCTCCTTCGGGTCCATCAGGTTGAATTCCCGTATAAACACTACGAAGTGTGTGTACAGTGTGTTCAGGTGTCCGTGCAGGTCCATGGCCACCGTCTCCTTGTAGTGGGACCAGTAGATGTGCGCCAGAACGTGGAACAGATACTTGCAGATCTTCTTCACCAGCGAGTCGAAGGTGTTGGGGAACTCTTTGCCTGAGGACCACACACACACACACACACACACACGTTTTAATGTACAACACTTTATTCATATATATATTTATTACATGGCTTGGTTGAATTCTAATGTAGAGTGCGGTCTGTTATTTCTTGATAACAGACGCTGCTAAGTATAACCAGAGCCCGTCTACTGAGAGCCTGGCCACTCCCTATTAAGTCCTATTGTACCGAATTGTGGTTGCAGTTCCACCAGAGTTCCACTGGGGGCGATCGCCCATGAGTGCAGAATGAATGGGAGTCTATGGGGCTAGACGGCTAAATGTGTCTCTTTCACCCGATTGCTGTTGAGAAATCTCAGATTTGATTGTAGGTTTTGCAAGTTCAACATGGGTTATAGGTCGAAAGTTGAATGAACGAGTACTTATGTCCTTTTCGATTTCTTACAGGTTGAGTTGTTCTTGCCCATAACACGCTAGCATTCTGCTAATGAACGCTGATTGGTCAGTGAAGGACTGATTACGACCAGAGACACCGCTTGATGGCAACGTGTGTGTGTGTGTGTGTGTGTGTATTTTCGGCGTGGTCTTTTAAAACAACAGAACAAAAACTCTTCTAGCACGTGTGTTTCCCTGTGTCGGCTGTGTTGTGTGTTTACCTGTGTCAGCTGTGTTGTGTGTTTGCCTGTGTCAGCTGTGTTGTGTGTTTGCCTGTGTCGGCTGTGTTGTGTGTTTCCCTGTGTCAGCTGTGTTGTGTGTTTCCCTGTGTCAGCGGTGTTGTGTGTTTCCCTGTGTCGGCTGTGTTGTGTGTTTCCCTGTGTCGGCTGTGTTGTGTATTTGCCTGTGTCGGCTGTGTTGTGTGTTTCCCTGTGTCGGCTGTGTTGTGTGTTTACCTGTCAGCTGTGTTGTGTGTTTCCCTGTGTCAGCTGTGTTGTGTGTTTACCTGTCAGCTGTGTTGTGTGTTTCCCTGTGTCAGCTGTGTTGTGTGTTTACCTGTGTCAGCTGTGTTGTGTGTTTACCTGTGTCAGCTGTGTTGTGTGTTTGCCTGTGTCAGCTGTGTTGTGTGTTTCCCTGTGTCAGCTGTGTTGTGTGTTTCCCTGTGTCAGCTGTGTTGTGTGTTTGCCTGTGTCAGCTGTGTTGTGTGTTTCCCTGTGTCAGCTGTGTTGTGTGTTTACCTGTGTCAGCTGTGTTGTGTGTTTACCTGTGTCAGCTGTGTTGTGTGTTTGCCTGTGTCAGCTGTGTTGTGTGTTTCCCTGTGTCAGCTGTGTTGTGTGTTTCCCTGTGTCAGCTGTGTTGTGTGTTTCCCTGTGTCAGCTGTGTTGTGTGTTTCCCTGTGTCAGCTGTGTTGTGTGTTTCCCTGTGTCAGCTGTGTTGTGTGTTTCCCTGTGTCAGCTGTGTTGTGTTTCCCTGTGTCAGCTGTGTTGTGTGTTTCCCTGTGTCAGCTGTGTTGTGTGTTTCCCTGTGTCAGCTGTGTTGTGTGTTTGCCTGTGTCAGCTGTGTTGTGTTTCCCTGTGTCAGCTGTGTTGTGTGTTTCCCTGTGTCAGCTGTGTTGTGTGTTTCCCTGTGTCAGCTGTGTTGTGTGTTTCCCTGTGTCAGCTGTGTTGTGTGTTTCCCTGTGTCAGCTGTGTTGTGTGTTTCCCTGTGTTGTGTGTTTGCCTGTGTCAGCTGTGTTGGGTGTTTACCTGTCAGCTGTGTTGTGTGTTTCCCTGTGTCAGCTGTGTTGTGTGTTTCCCTGTGTTGTGTGTTTCCCTGTGTCAGCTGTGTTGTGCGTTTCCCTGTCAGCTGTGTTGTGTGTTTCCCTGTGTCAGCTGTGTTGTGTGTTTCCCTGTGTCAGCTGTGTTGTGTGTTTCCCTGTGTCAGCTGTGTTGTGTGTTTGCCTGTGTCAGCTGTGTTGTGTTTCCCTGTGTCAGCTGTGTTGTGTGTTTCCCTGTGTCAGCTGTGTTGTGTGTTTCCCTGTGTCGGCTGTGTTGTGTATTTGCCTGTGTCGGCTGTGTTGTGTGTTTCCCTGTGTCGGCTGTGTTGTGTGTTTCCCTGTGTCGGCTGTGTTGTGTGTTTGCCTGTGTCGGCTGTGTTGTGTGTTTCCCTGTGTCGGCTGTGTTGTGTGTTTCCCTGTGTCGGCTGTGTTGTGTATTTGCCTGTGTCGGCTGTGTTGTGTGTTTCCCTGTGTCGGCTGTGTTGTGTGTTTCCCTGTGTCGGCTGTGTTGTGTGTTTCCCTGTGTCGGCTGTGTTGTGTGTTTCCCTGTGTCAGCTGTGTTGTGTGTTTCCCTGTGTCAGCTGTGTTGTGTGTTTCCCTGTGTCGGCTGTGTTGTGTGTTTCCCTGTGTCGGCTGTGTTGTGTGTTTACCTGTGTCAGCGGTGTTGTGTGTTTCCCTGTGTCGGCTGTGTTGTGTGTTTACCTGTGTCGGCTGTGTTGTGTGTTTCCCTGTGTCGGCTGTGTTGTGTGTTTCCCTGTGTCGGCTGTGTTGTGTGTTTCCCTGTGTCGGCTGTGTCGTGTGTTTCCCTGTGTCGGCTGTGTTGTGTGTTTCCCTGTGTCGGCTGTGTTGTGTGTTTCCCTGTGTCGGCTGTGTTGTGTGTTTCCCTGTGTCGGCTGTGTTGTGTGTTTCCCTGTGTCGGCTGTGTTGTGTTTCCCTGTGTCGGCTGTGTTGTGTGTTTCCCTGTGTCGGCTGTGTTGTGTGTTTCCCTGTGTCGGCTGTGTTGTGTGTTTACCTGTGTCGGCTGTGTTGTGTGTTTCCCTGTGTCGGCTGTGTTGTGTGTTTCCCTGTGTCGGCTGTGTTGTGTGTTTCCCTGTGTCGGCTGTGTTGTGTGTTTACCTGTGTCGGCTGTGTTGTGTGTTTCCCTGTGTCGGCTGTGTTGTGTGTTTCCCTGTGTCGGCTGTGTTGTGTGTTTCCCTGTGTCGGCTGTGTTGTGTGTTTCCCTGTGTCGGCTGTGTTGTGTGTTTACCTGTGTCGGCTGTGTTGTGTGTTTCCCTGTGTCGGCTGTGTTGTGTGTTTCCCTGTGTCAGCTGTGTTGTGTGTTTACCTGTGTCAGCTGTGTTGTGTGTTTCCCTGTGTCAGCTGTGTTGTGTGTTTCCCTGTGTCGGCTGTGTTGTGTGTTTCCCTGTGTCAGCTGTGTTGTGTGTTTACCTGTGTCGGCTGTGTTGTGTGTTTCCCTGTGTCAGCTGTGTTGTGTGTTTACCTGTGTCGGCTGTGTTGTGTTTCCCTGTGTCAGCTGTGTTGTGTTGTTTCCCTGTGTCAGCTGTGTTGTGTGTTTACCTGTGTCAGCTGTGTTGTGTGTTTGCCTGTGTCAGCTGTGTTGTGTGTTTACCTGTGTCAGCTGTGTTGTGTGTTTACCTGTGTCAGCTGTGTTGTGTGTTTGCCTGTGTCGGCTGTGTTGTGTGTTTACCTGTGTCAGCTGTGTTGTCGATGCCTCGAGAGAAGAGAAAGTGCAGAGCTGAAAGCACCAAAGCGACTGAAGGATTGCCGTAAAGCAGTATCTCTGGTCGTACGATGTGTGTGACGTCATTGACATTTTAAAATACTTTTTAAAGCAAATAAGTGACTCTAAATGGTAAATGGACTGCATTTATATAGCGCTTTCACAGACCTCTAAAACATCTAACACCCAGCAATGTGTAATTTCTTTGCATCTCCTTTCGAAAACAACATTCAAATTACTAGACAAAAAATTATATCCTGAGAAAAGTGGATTTTGAGGGGTATAGCGCCATAGACCTCCATTCATTCTGCACTCGTCCTGTGAGCGCCCTCATGTGGAGCCAGAGTGGAACTGCAGCCGGTTCAGAAGTTTACTGAGAGTGGAAGTTCTCCCCTTATTAGACACTCTCTGGTATAACACACCGTTGCCATGAAAAACAGAGCGTTGCTATGGACGCAGGATTCTAACCGTAGAGACGGAACGGACTATTTTCTTTAACGGAAGCAATACAATCGTTTTTAAATCAATATTTTGTGTCAAATGATTGATTTATTTGGTAGGTAGCCATGTAATAAGCGGGATAATGTATAGCGAGTCGGTTGTTATAGCGAACACAACCCCTTCAGGCTGATCAGGACCCCGACGCGAAGCGGAGTAATTATACATAATACATAATTATTATGTATAATTACATATTTATATATGTAATTATCCCTTTCATATATAACAGCTGTTACATGTGCTATAAACCAGAGGTTTGGACACGAACCGAGATGTTTCTCACACATTTACAAGACTTAATTCATATCAGGTCAAAGAAATTAAGAGCACTATATTATATATATACATAATACTGTTCAAAAGGTTGTATTGTGGACAGAATGATTTTCAAAGAAGTGTCTTCTGTTTAGCGAGGCTGCGTTTATTTGATCAAAAACACAGTAATATTGTGAAATATTATGACAATTTAAAATAACTGTTTTCTATGTGAATATACAGTAAAGTGTAATTTATTCCTGTGATCAAAGCTGAATGTTCAGCATCATTACTCCAGTCTTCAGTGTCACATGATCCTTCAGAAATCACTCTAATATGAGGATCTGATGATCAAGAAACATTTATTAATATTATAAATAATGTTGAAAATGGTTGTGCTGCTTCATATTTTTGTGGAAACTGCGATACATTTTATTTTTCAGGATTTTTTCATAAACGGGAAGTTCAAAAGAATATTTATTGGAAATAGAATATTTTTTATCACTATAAACGTCTTTATGGTCACTTTTGATCAATTTAATACATCCCTGATGAATAAAAGTATTTATTTCTTTTATAAAACAAAGATATATTACCGACCCCAAACTTTTATATTCACTACCATGATAAATCAGATTATATATTTTTTAGAAATTGTATATTAGATTATATATTACGAATATTAGTTCCCATCCAGGCTTGGAAGTCACAACGTCACAATGTTGCTGTTTTAAATGTACAATATTTTGCAATTTCTTAAACATGTATCCATGCAACCGTCCACATGTATGAGTGTTTGATAGTTATTTACTAAAATTGACGATTTGCTTTTAAATAAACAAAACAGAAGTGAAATATATTGTTGTAATGAAACCCTGATCCCGAATAAGGCCTCAGTGCAGTGTCCTCCTCCAGCCTGCAGGGGGCGCTAGAGACCCGCTCACCGTATTTAGTGGGAAAGATGTCCTCGTCCGTCACCAGCTTCTGCACTGAACTCATCACGAAGTCCACGTACTGAGGAGCTGTGCACTTCGTCTTCTTCCCTTTCTCATCGTACCAGAAATACGTCCTGAGAGAGAGAGAGAGAGAGAGAGAGAGAGAGAGAGAGAGAGAGAGAGAGAGAGAGAGAGAGAGATAAAGCTATATAAATCTAAAACCAGAAATCACATGACCGTTTTTCTTCAATCGCTGATCTGTCTCCAGTAGTTACACATCTACACACACATTACGCTGTAAGCGGATGTTGATCTCTCCACTCATCATCCGTCAGTCACACATCGCCTCACACACACTTTCTTCTCTGTGGTTGTTCATTAACCAAACTGTCTGATAGGACCATTTCCCATAATGCTTCAGTAAACCCTCAAGTTCCTGCCCTTTCCCATCAGCACACACACACACACACACACACACACACACACACACACACACACACGTGACCCACTTACAGTAAGTGTCGAATCATAAACATAACGAATCCCTGGCACAACAATAAAACACATCGGATTAAAACCAGTTATTAGTTCTAGCATCATCACTCCAGTCTTCAGTGTCACATGATCCTTCAGAAATCACTCGAATATGTATTTTTGATGAAAATATGTTGAAAAGAACAACATTTATTTGAAATGGAATATTTTCTAACATTATAAATGTCTTTACAGTCACTGTTCATCAATTTAATGCATCCCTGAAAACTTTAAACACTATTTTCAATATTGACTTACAGTGTCGTATCATAAACAACGAATCCGTGGCAGAGGATACACTCATCATTACTCTAATACACTACTTTACAATTTTTTTTTTTTTTTTTTTTTACCATTTTGTATCATTAAAAAAACATTTAAAAAAAATACAAAATTATATATTATATATTTTAAAATTATATATTAACATTTTATTATATTGCACTATATTAACATTTAGTACATTTTGTGAAATAATAGGAAATATAATACAAAAATGATATTAAAAATAAAATATAAAAAACTATAAATGAAAAAAATGAAATATGAAAATGTATAATTATAAAATGTATTTTTGAGAAATAATAGGAAATATTATACAAAAACAACGTAAAAAAAAAAAATTAAAATGTAATAAGTTAAAAGAAATGTTGTATTTATCATTAAAGCGTTTTTTCCATTCTCTCCCGGAGGTCGCGACCTCACCCACAGGTCGCGACCCCTGAGGGTCTCCAGTCGCAGAGCAGTGTCGAGTGTCGAGTGGCGGCTGCGCAGGCTCAATAATGGATCAGCGAGTGTGTGTGAATAATAGATACTCACGTGTTGCATGCGGTCATGGCTGCGCACGTGTCTCCGGTGCAGAACTCAGAGATGGTGCTGTACTGGAGGTTGATGAGGTTGAAGAACGTCGTGGCTGCAACATCACACACACACGATTCAGAGATTACACATCACAGTATCACCCGGTCACCATCATGGACTCATTTTAGACAAATAACTGCAAATTATGTTTTCATGTCTCTGTAAGCCTAATGCGTTATTTACTTACTTGGGCTTGAATATAACATTACAAAATTATAATAAAATAGGCCCCTATTATTTACTTTAATGCTATGAAAATTAATGTAATATAATATGATTAAACGAGCAAACACACACACACACACACACACACACACACACACACACACACACACACACACACACACACAGGCAAATATGACTGAAATTTAAACTGCACAATTATCTCAGTTTCTGCACAGTTGTCTCAATATTAATTGTGATTAGATTGAATATCCTCCATCATACGATTAATAAATAATCATGACAGGACTACAGCAATATTTCAGCAATTAATCATTTGGCAAAGAAGATTAATACCTTTGTGTTCCTCATTAAAATATGCATAAACAATGACTAACATTTTACTACGTATAATAACCATTTTCTGTACATCTTTTCTTACATTTTTATAAATGGATGCAAATATGCACATTTTATTAAATTTACATACATACTTATTACCATTTTTTAAATTATAATAATTGCTATTTGTATGTTCACAAAAATGCATTTATAAATATTTACATATTTATAACTTATGTAAAAGTATGCCGCTTATGCATCAAATCTGTGCCAAACGTGATGATGTGAGGTATTATTTTAGGTGTAGAAACAATCTCAAACGGCCAACGCTGATCCCGTGGTTTTGTCCAATAAAGTTATTGAAATATGTAGAAATACGAAATATGAGTCCAATGTAATGGATAAAATAAGAGTGAAATAATCAACCGTGTTTCCATTTAAAATAGCAGGGTCGTCTCAAGGACTGTGCAACACATCCGTACTTTAACAATGATCTCTGACGGAAATCTCAAACCCAGAAGAAATTCATATATTATTCTGTGTGTGTGTGAAACGCATGAACTGTGAAGATGCACAGCTGTGACATGAACTGATCCGGAGGAAAGGCTTCAATTAGCCATAAAAGGCAGTGATTTGGTTTAATAAGTGCTTGTGGAATCTGAAAGAGCGTTAACGTTTCCTAAATTAAGCCATACTTCATGTTTTTTTCACATGTGTTTTCTTTCAAGATAAAATCGGGGGAAATGCACACAATGGAGCGATTCGTGGGCGCTGGAATGTTATTATTCTGCGCTGGCTTTATCATACAGTTATGCAACATGGAGATGAAATCATACATTCCCTCTGATGAACAGAAGAGATGTTTTCAAAACACACCAAGAAACTAGACACAACAACGGCAGACAGTCGGCCAGGGTTAGGGTCAAGGGTCGCCACTTTTCCCACATTACATTATTATTATTATTTAAAGAGGTAAAACACTTGTAATTCTATCTCACAGATTTACAGTGCTGATCTTGGATCACTATTTGACTTTAAGATGCAATTAGGGATGCAACGATATGAACATTTCGCCCAATAATGATGACCGATATTTTTCTATATTTGAAAGCCGATAACCGATATATTTGCCGATAAATCGAAATCCCAATTTTTATATAATTTTTAAAAGCCTGATTACAAAAACAAAAGTCTCACCATTAAAAGCCATGTCTCAAGGACACAAATTATCATGTTCTCATTATAGTTTTATGTAGCTGATATGACGGACTCGCACTGCATGTTGTACTTTACTGTATTTTCCTTTATTGAAGGGATTCCAATCATATTTCAAGCAACTCAAAACCATCATGTTGAACAGTGTGCATCTGAAGCGTCTCAGCTGAAGGAAATAATACATTATTTATTGGCTTTAATACATCGGCCAAATTTTCTTATCGGCCCGATTACGAAAACATTAAAAATCAACATATATCGGCCGATACCGATAACGTTAAAAATCTACATATATCGGCCGATACCGATAACATTAAAAATCTACATATATCGGCCGATACCGATAACATTAAAAATCTACATATATCGGCCGATACCGATAACCTTAAAAATCTACATATATCGGCCGATACCGATAACCTTAAAAATCAACATATATCGGCCGATACCGATAACCTTAAAAATCAACATATATCGGCCGATACCGATAACGTTAAAAATCTACATATATCGGCCGATACCGATAACGTTAAAAATCTACATATATCGGCCGATACCGATAACGTTAAAAATCTACATATATCGGGCGATACCGATAATGTTAAAAATCAACATATATCGGCCGATACCGATAACATTAAAAATCTACATATATCGGCCAATACCAATATGGTGGCCAATTTATCGTGCATCCCTAAAGTATATATATATATATTTTTTTTTTTAAACTATATTTTGCAGATAACATAATATTAATAATGAAATAAAAGGCAACTTAAGGGCACTTAAAGGGAGTCGACTTTCATAGCATATTTAAGTACATTTTTAAAAAGTGCACTTTGTAATATCAAGTTAAAAAGTAAATATAATGCAACTGCATTCAGGACATGATTCTTCACGAAAGAGCAGTGAAAAGAAACACAAATGCTGCAGTGTAACTTTAGTTCGGTCTTAATTCTGTTTCCGGTCATGTGACGTGACACACGTACTGTTGCTGGCGAGCCACTCGTTGAGGTCGATCTCCCTCGGCAGAACCACCAGCTCCTTCAGCTCGAAGTCCACCACCCTCACTTTGGTGTATTCGGCCTCCAGGTAATGCTTCTTCTCCTCGGTGGGCGGCTTCTTCCCATTGGGCTTCCCTTTACCCTTCCTGAACGGGATGAAACAAGGCAAAGAGCTCAGAGAAACAATGAATATATATTGCACATATTCAATACTGGACCTTTATATGGAGAGATGGTTATTATTTCAGAGGTGGGCTTGTGCTTAGGGGAGCAATGGATCGCAGATGATCCGTACGGACTCACGGTTCGGCACGCACGTGATTCGCAGATTAACTGATCAATTTAACCATCATAGAGTGAAAGTTTATCATTTTGACGTGTTTTGTCATGCCAATTTACACAGAGAGAGAGAGGTGCGTTTATGACAGCGCTTGAACACCATTTGATTCCTCTTTTGCGATTCCTTGCCCTTGTACGGACACACACACAGAGAGAGAGATGTCTAAATCCCCGTCTCGGCCCGTATTCTCTCGTTTATGTCATTAGTGAACAGTTGAGAAAGAAACCGGATGTTTGTCAGTTTATTCGGTCTTAAAGTGACAGCAGCCTAATATTCCTGCTGTCGTCTGTGTCATTAATGTTAATAAAACAACAAAATACAGCTTTAACAAAGATGAAACTATATTTAATTTATACAGTGAACAAATAGTGTTATTTTACATTTAGGCTTAATTATTCATTTCTGTACCTGAATACTACTGTTAGACTTTGTAACTTTGGTATTTAGTATTCATCTCTGCTTGTAATTTGTGTATTTGTTCTTATTTTATTACTGACTGTTCACTTGTTCTTAATAATGTTAAAAACTAGTTTGTGACTAGTTAGGCTAGTTTTTCATGTGGTATCGAAGAACTTCAAATGAGCTTTAAGCAATAAATGAAAAGAAAAGTTACCACCCGGCCGGGGTACTTAAAGCTCATTTGAAGTTCTACAATACCACATTTTTTTATTTTTTTTTCTGATCCAAAAAATGGCTCAAAAACCATAAATTGTGTGATTCGTTGCATCACTACAAGTAAAAGTCCCTGGCGTGTGTAAGCACATGCGGAAGAACGCACGAGTCGGAGCACATCTGCAGGATCGCACATTAACCTTGGCCTGTAATTAACAACACACACCACAGACATGCAGGCCTTTCCTTACACATCTATTCTTAGACCAGGCGGGTTGTGTTACCATCAGACCCTCCGCCCCTTTCCCAGTCCTACACACACACACACACACACACACACGTCTCAGTGGAAACAGTGGGAAACTGCTGCTTTAATGTTCAGGATCCAGCGATGACATCCCAGAACGCAGGAGACGATCTCACACATCCATCAATAACAACCACACACACACGTTTGCTGTGTCCAGATGAGGAGTCGCTCGGGGCAAGATGTGCCACTCAGGGCAAGATGTGCCGGGCTTCAATCTTATTCATGCCAGTTACTTTTTATCTGTAGCGAGTAGATTGATTTATAATTTTGCATATAAACTCCAATAATTAATAATAATAATAATAATTCCATCAACAACAATGCATTATTACTATTATTTAAGTTTATTTATACAGTATACATACATAATAATTTGTATTTTCAATTATAATAATGAAAGTTTATTAATAAATATTATTTTATACAAATATTTAGTACATCCAATTATTGTTAATAAGAATAATATATTATAATAACTATTTTAATAATGCATTGAAAAATATGAATGTTAATATTTGTTATTTTCAAATTATTTATTATGTTTAATATTATTTTAAACTATTATTTACCATTTTAATCAAATATTAGTTGAGCTCTAATGAGGAGATTTCTGAAATCAGAGATCATGTGATGCCATAGTCAGCAAGAGGAAAGAGGTCTTGAATATTAGTGGCTTTTTCCAAACGCTCGGGCGTCCAATAACAGCAGAGGCTCTGTAAAGCGGAGTGTGTGTCGGTCTGAACACACACTGCCTGGTCTTTAGACAGCTGATGCCGTGTTGTTTGAGTCCGGGGCCCGGGGCCAGTTTACGCCCTACACACACACAGACCGGCCTTGTTGACTCCTGCTCAACACACACACAGGACTCATACACACGCCGACCACTAACTAGCACACACACAAACCTCACAAAACTCTTTGCCAAGTTGTTTTTGCTGTAGTAGTCCAAGTCTGTAATGACTTTCATTACATGAAGCCATTTTATATTTGCACACTACATACTGTCCTCGCAAAGCGGCGATCAATTCATCGGCCCGACCAAAATATGCAAATGAAGTAAAAGAAAAGTTGGGTATAATTTATAGTCAAGTCAAGTCACCTTCATTTATACAGTGCTTTTAACAATATAGATGGTTTCAGAGCAGCTTTACAGTGATAATTAAAGTCACAGGGATTGTTTTGGCTTTACAGCAGATCTAGAATAAAGTTATTGTCCAGATAAAGTTAGTTTTGACAAGTCAAAAAGTAAAACGTGTGCGTTTTAGCCGTTTATTTACATTTTGGGTGTGTAAATGAAACCCCGCCTCCCCATGACGTCTAATGGGACGCGATGGAAACTTGTCAAATTACACTTCGAATAAATGTTTTCCAAAAAGATGTTTTCTGTCATTTTAGTTAGTGTTTATATCATGCTGATGTAAGTTTAAGTGTTCGTTATTTGAAATAAGTTTGGTCTTAGTTATTTGATGCCATAAAAACGGGAATGTGACGTCATGATTGACAGCTTCTCTAAACGAAGTAGTCAGAGGCACCAACAGGCTTTTATTGTATTACGTGTTCAGTCTATAGTGTTTCAGCGCCATCTACTGGTCTGGCAGCAGAATACAGCGCTTTTAGTCGTTTTCACGGATCCGTGTGAATGGGTGTCGCCTGTGTGCGGAAAACTTAAAAGGAAGTGTGGTGTAAACGTACACTTAGACACCGTTCATGATTCCTGGAAAGCCACGGCACTAACGCTAGGAAGTGTCTCTGGAAACTGCTTTCAGGGGAAAGTCAGTGTGAGAGTTTAATGGTGCGACGCATCTTGAATCAGTATAAAGAGCACAAGAGTTTGTGGACAACCACAGGGATAAAACTCCCGTTCAGAGAGGAGTGTTGGCAAAATGATCAACATCAAATCCTCCAAATCTCACAAACTTTTTATGTCAGCCGAGCACCTTAGAAGTAAAATATATTACAATTTGTATAAAATTTCAATTGGACAACACATTTGCACATTCACGGTTCTCTGATGTTGGTTAATGGTCAAATGACATGCAGGTAGACAGATACAAATAAATGTAATCTATTCGTTTCAAGTAATATATAGGGCTGCAAAAAATCTAATTATAAAAATTACAAATATATTATAAATAACAGTTGTACTGTAAAAAAAAAAGAAAAAAAAAGTCTTAAACCCCTACTTTCCAATGTTTTAAATGTTTTTATATTTGGAAGAATGCTGCTGAAATGCAGTAAACTTCTGTCCACAGAAATGCTGGAAATTATGCGAATGTTTAAATAAAGTGAAGAGCGCACACTGGGTTCCCAAAATGCATGTTAACCTCACTGTCCTTACAAAGATGCAGTATTTACAGTGAACAAAGTGTGTCACTGAAATCACCGTAATCTGCACGTGTAAATGAACACAGAGCCGCTCTTCACTCTGAAACACACAGCGCAACAGAATATACTGATTTAATTTAAATCCAGCAGTTTGATTCAATCAGTTGTGATTTTATGTGTATTAATTGTGCAGCCCCATATATTTATGTCATTTAACATTCGATTTCATTAATTAATTAGCTTTTCAACTGACAACCCCCCTACAGTTTCCTCACAAATTCCCATTTGGAAAACCCTGCATTATTTCGCACTAGTTGCGAAACTAGTTGTTTCAACTTGGTTGTGATTGCAGTGTGCTTGCAGAGACTCCGCCCACAGGCTCTTCTGATTGGCTGTGATCTTGGACTGATTTGGTTGCGAGTGCAGTGCGTTTGCACAGAGACTCCGCCCACACACGCTTCTGATTGGCTGTAATTTTTGATTGACTCACTCTCGTAGTTCGTTGCATCTGGACTGGACAGACAAACTGCTTATTGCTGGAATTTTATCGCATCTCGTCCAGTTAGGACAAGGTATTACATCTGCTTTTTGAATGATAACTTGCCTTTGGAGATCTGCTCTCGTTCAATGCATCAACGGCAGACAGATGTGCGTGTGCACTCGATGTTCACTGAGCAATGGTGCTTAACTGGATACAACACATTATTTTACTCAATGCTGTAACTCCAAACACATGACAGACTGACAAGTGCACCGTGCAGAGATGGCCTGAGCCTGCAGCACCACTTCAGGCCAACACATGAAGAGATGCAGAAACAAAGGACCATTCAAACTTCAACAACTGCAAGTCTAAAGGCCCATGAGAGACTCCGCAACAGGACACTTCTTTAGTCCTCGCTGCACCATGAGCCAAAGACTCGCTTTAATAGACCAGCGTTTCACAGCACAGCTGCTTCCCAATGTGAAGCTTCATTCTAGACCAACAGACTCATTCACAGCACAACACATGTTTCCTGATGCACATTTATATTCCTCTATACACTGAACACATTTGGTGGAAAATTCACTCCAAAACTGCTAATAAATTTCACAATTAAATCACAAACAATGGCAAGCAACGGCACACTGAATTAAACATGAAAAAATTCTTGCAAAAAGTATTAAAAGTTAAAATTATTATTTTTTTTAGGTTGTAATGTTGCTGTTTGAGCATGAAGAAGCTCCAGTTCTTCTGAACTCCTGAAATGCCTCCATTGTAGTCTTGAGTTTCTTCCGGTAATGAACACGTCAGAATATTCCTCATTTAAATAATTCATACGCAGAATAAAGGGGCGGGGCCTGGTTGAGTTAGTTAGTAGTGTGTTAAACCTGCAGTTATGGTAAGAGCCGGGACATTTCCCAAACACACTCGAAGCGCTCGACCAATCACAACACACTGCTCCAGCCGACCAATCAGAGCACAGTGTGCTTTTCAGAAGGAGGGGCTTCATAGAGACAGGAAGTAAACAGAGCGTTACTGACAGACTGGGAAGAGAGGAGCCGCAACAATGGAGAATATGAGGAAAATAATCAACATTCAAGCAGGAAAACCAGTTCTAGTAGAGACCAAAAACATCAAGACTGTGTAAAAGGGTATAAAATGGCCTCTTTAAACCATTTTTATACACTCCATTAAAAAAGTGTGACCATACATTATCTGCTTCAAATTTTCATACAAAACAGCTCATACCTTACCAACTTACAGTAATATACCGGTTTTATTACACTACTGTACAGATCAAAGGTTGTCTGCATTCTTTCGAGATTATAAGGGGGTTTTCAGCTCTGCTCTTACAGACAAAGATAACCATCTCGACTTGTTCTATCCTCATTGAAAAGAAGCTCTGAACATCTGCAGGCTTTTAACTTGCAACTACCAAAAGAGGAAAAAAAAAGGCACAGAAAACCATGATATATTTGCACGCAAAAAAACTAATGTGATCATCCATCCGAGGGCTGATCGTCTCTCAGACACTGAAGGTGCTAAACACATATGCAGACTTTATAGTTATGATTAAAGAAGCAGTTATTGCTGATTACCCATCAGTCCACTGACCCCAAACAGTGAGTTCTGATTAGGAACGGGTCTGATTACAAACCGGCTGCGTTTGACTCCATTTATGGCTAATAAAAGAGGGAGGAGGACGTCAGCGTCTGACTTGTTTTCCTCAGAAAGCGTACTGTAGTCGTGCATGTGGTTTTCAGGAACGTCAAATGATGCAATAGACATGCTTAATAATAGCTGTAACTAACTTCCTTCCCGGGATCATAATCTACTCAACTAAACTCCAGACTCCCAAAAGGAAAGACACGTCGAGTCTGCTTCACGTTTAGCTGGTGTTTGTGGGAACGAGACGTGCTCAGTTTTGTTATGAATGATCATGCAAGATGCGATCAGAGA
Organism: Squalius cephalus; assembly: GCF_949319135.1. Lineage (NCBI taxonomy): Eukaryota > Metazoa > Chordata > Actinopteri > Cypriniformes > Leuciscidae > Squalius > Squalius cephalus. The sequence goes on along the minus strand of NC_137127.1, from coordinate 47,012,379 downwards.
TTGGTGTCGCTCTCAGACTGCGAGATGTGAAAGGTTTGAGCTATAAACGGGATTAGGAACGTTTGACCGTGTCGAATCGAGCCTATTTTTATTCTCAGGGCATGTTGTTTGGCAAATACTCAGAAGCTACATGCCTAGTCCATTATGGGCGAGACACGCTGGAAAACATTCCACTGACTTGCTGACGTATCTCTGTACTTTCGAAGTTAAGATGGAGATAAGATACTCTCCTTACTTTATTAATGCATTGTGCAATGTATAAAAGAAAACAATGCTATTAAACTCAAACGTATTTAATCTATAGGATAGCACATCTTGATGCATTTAAAGAAAAAAAATTGGTTTAAGTTATTAAATACACCAAGATGCATTAATCTAAACCAGAATGTTAACTATTTAAACTATTCAGAAACATGACAGGCCTACGTAAGAACTGACCTTCAGGTTCAGAAAAATGTCAAGCATGTTTAGTAATAAAGAGGTGGAATTGTTTTTAAAAATAAATTATATGAAATTATAGGCAAATGAATGGGCAGAGATTCTCACTGTCATTAGGGTTTGTGCTCAGAAAGCCTGATATTTGGGTTAATCCTTCTGCTCTATTGGACGACTTAAAAGGCGAAGTCGCTTCAAATTAGGGAGTCTCCGCATATTTCCTCAGACCCTGATCCCACCCTAAAACACATTAGCAAATCTGCAAGATTAGGTTCAGCCTCGGTCAATATGTACCAAGCCAACGAAACCCCATTTTGACTCCAGACTGGCTGACTTGACCAGCCACCAATCTCCATTCTCCAGGCCTTTAAACGTGCCATTTAAAAGACTATTATAGAAACATCAAATTAGTCCTTTCTCTGAAAAGCCACAGTCTGTGGGAATGCACAGTCAGGAGGAACGCCAAGACTGTTTTTATGAGACTAAAATTAGACGGATGTCAGCTTGACACTCATGCTATAGTATACAGCTCGCCGATTATTGCATTAAAATCACTTTTCCACAAATCCAATTTATACAGCTTCACTGTTTTCCAGTTTATTGCTGTGAAGCCGCTTTGAAACGATCTGTATTATTATTGTGATGCAAACAGAACTCAATTCTGCTGTATAATCCAGATGTTTAAAGTTCAGGCAAAGGTGTGGCATATTTATGACATTGTAAATCTATAATATTCATATAATCACTCTATGGTTAGAATTGGTTGCAAGTTATTAAAACTACAGATCCAAACAGTGCATCATTCATAATAGCAATGCAGACATCACACATATCCAATCATAACCGCACAAACTTCAAGAGCTGGAGAGGAATTAGTAGTATTTATCAAGTATGTGATAATCCCTGGAGTTATCAAGCATCTAATAGGACGACAATTTCTCACTAACAAGAATATCATCTGGTTCTCAGAGAAATGAACGTGTAATAAGAAAGGCCAAGATGACAATCGCCAACGTCGTACAATCGTACAACCTCTTTCTGTCTTCTATCAGTATCAGTTTCTCACCTGAAGACTCTGAACAACACGAGCGCTATCGGCCAGACTGCACACAATTACTTATTCACTCAAACACACCTGAATATTCATAATCAGGTCTTCGCCGCCACTGTAGAGACTGAGAGCCAAAGCCTCGCTCTGGATAAAAAGCACCAACTAAATAGTAAATAAAGATTATGGTTGTGTTGAACCCTACGACACTGCCTAGACAGCATTACCTAGTCTACCTAGACAAACATATGCACTTTACACACGATATAGAGGTCCAAAAGTCTGACACTACATTTATACAAAAAACATTTGTATTGCAACTAACTGTAATGATAGTGTGTTTTTTTTTTAAGGGTTCCCAGAAATTATTTGATTATTATCTATTCTCATGGAAAGTTTAGCCATACATACATACATACATACAGTACAGGCCAAAAGTTTGGACACATTACTATTTTTAATGTTTTTGAAAGAAGTTTCTTCTGCTCATCAAGCCTGCATTTATTTGATCAAAAATACAGAAAAAAATGTAATATTGTGATATATTATTACAATTTAAAATAATGGTTTTCAATTTATTATACTTTAAATTATCATTTATTTCGGTGATGCAAAGCTGAATTTTCAGGATCATTACTCCAGTCTATCAAATGATCCTTTAGAAATCATTCTAATATGATGATTCATTATCAAAGTTGGAAACAGTTCTGCTGCTTAATATTTTTTCATAACCTGTGATACTTTTTTAGGATACTTTGATGAATAAAAAAAAGAAAAAGAAAAAAGAAAAGAAAAAAAAAGAAGCAAATGTTTTCAAGATAGAAATCTTTTATAACAACAATATACACTACTGGTCAGTAATTTGGGGTCAGTAATTTTTTTCCTTTATTGTTTTTTAAATAAATCAATTTTATTCAGCAAGGATGTGTTAAATTGATAAAAAGTGATAAAGAAGATTTATATTTAAAAAACAATTTTTTATTTTGAATAAATGCAGTTCTTTTTAACCTTTTATTCATCAAATATATTAGGCAGCAGAACTGTTTCCAACACTCATATAAATCAGAATATTACAATGATTTCTAAAGGATCATGTGCTTGACTGGAGTAATGATCCTGAAAATTCAGCTTTGCATCACCGAAATAAATGATAATTTAAAGTATAATAAATTGAAAACCAATTATTTTAAATTGTAATAATATATCACAATATTACATTTTTTTTCTGTATTTTTGATCAAATAAATGCAGGCTTGATGAGCAGAAGAAACTTCTTTCAAAAACATTAAAAATAGTAATGTGTCCAAACTTTTGGCCTGTACTGTACATACATACATATAAATACATATAATATATATATATATATATATATATATATATATATATATATACACACACACACACACACATATAGATATATATAGATAGATGATAGATAGATAAATAAATAAATAAATAAATAAATAAATAAATAATGTATATATATATACACACACACATATATAGATGGATAGATAGATAGATAGATAGATAGATAGATAGATAGATAGATAGATAGATAGATAGATAGATTATTTTCACATACAGCTTATTGATAAATGCATTAAAACGACGGATTTTCCATGGCATTTTATATATTAATTTTGTGACATTATTTCTAACAAACCCAAATATCAGCAGTTTTTGTAAGCATCATTTTGCTGCTACTGTATACGGTTAGTAGTGTTGGATAAAACCATGCACAATACAAATGTTTATATTCATATTAGCTATACACATTCAACAACGCAGGCAGTGAGTAGGCTACAGGTGTGACAGTGATGGACTATATATAATGTATATATATAAACCGCCTATATGGTGCCTAAAAATACCGGTGCACCTTTTGGTCCACTGACACAGAAATAACTGCGCTGGCATGGCCGTCATTCAGTCTAATAATAACTGATCTATAAGAGCCTCACGTGGAAAGATACTATATGCTTACTGCTTAAAGAAACCTGCCAAACATGCATATCACTCGCACATTAAAGTTGCACTGCTAACTGTGGAAAAGTGGAAAGTTCCATTCCGTCAACAGACACGCGCGCGCATTCCTGTGGCGCGCGCACGCGTGTCAGCGCACTGTGGAGAAGTGCAGTGAAAAGATCATTTAAATCAGTGAACGAGCACAGGAGAGTTACCTCAGCACTTTGCCAACCGCCTGAAGGACCATTTTACAGCTTAATCCGTTTTTAGGAGAGGCTGTTTTTAGGCTGTCTCCGGTTATGCTGTGATCTCCGACCATGTCGTAAAGAGCCCGGTCTGACGGACTCGATCATAGGTTGTGATAAAGTCAGTCCAGAGTTCGCAGGAGTATCGCATGCAAAACAGAGGCTCGGAGTCTCTTCTCTTTCAGCTGAACTTCTGGCCAATCACAGCACAGATGGGCGGGGCCAAGGCGCAATAGTTGGAATGGTAAAAAAAAAAAAAAAAAACTCATCCATGAAACTCCCAACACACACTGGATGTGGAGAACAATGCGCTTGGATCTTGGGTACAGTAAGACTGGAGTTTTACTAAAACCACAGAAAAGCACTCACACTGGGGAACAAACACATATGATTCCAATACTTATATTGGAATAATATAATGCAGATATAAAAGAAACAACTCGTCGTTTATTGGCTACACCAAGTATTTGAGTGTCTTATTTACAACTTTTTCCTCACTGGAAACTCTTTGTTTATCAACCATTCAAAGGATACATAACTATTTATGTGATCATTTATAAATAGCATTTTTATAGACATTATTCATTTTGCCTGGAATTTGTATAAAAAAAAAAGAAAAAGAATAAAAAAGAAAAAATACTGTATACATTCAGTAACACGCTTAAAGCAACAAGGACATACATAGTTTTATAATTAAAGTGTATTAACTGGTCACATTTATAAATCAGTTGCTTAAATAATTAAATGAATAAAAATGAATAAATAAATGAATAAAAACTATATTAAATGAAGAATAAAAATGAATAAATTATATACAGTATATCTCAGCTAGAATAGAAAAATAAGAATAAAAATGAATAAATAAATGAATAAAAACTCTAGCCTATTAAATTAATAAAAACTATATTAAATGAATATATATATATTAAATATGAATATATATATATTAAATATATATATATATATATATATATATATATATATATATATATATATATATATATATATATATATATATATATATATATATATATATATATATATATATATATATATATATATATATATATATATATATATATATATATATATATATCCGGACATCTGCCAACATTTCTCATTTAAGGAAATAAAATAACTCAAATTAAAAAACTAAAACTTAAAAAGACCAACACATGACAAAAACTATATTGCTAAGACTTTAAATTAAATTAAAATGGAAAGAGAAAATATAAAAACTAAATAGAAATATTAACAAAAACTTTACACTTTAACACTGATATGAGGTCATAAAAAAGAGAACGACCAAAATGTAGTTTACAATACTTGTATATTGCAGAACATTACAATAACCGCTCGATGTGTAAACTTCCCATGAAGCGTTTACATAACGGGTTCATCGCCGCCGCATGTTCTGACGGAGCCGTGACGTACTGGAGTCTGCTAATGTGCAACAATGCATGTCACGACACTGTCATTTACAGTGAACATCAGACTGGAATTTTTCTGCAGAGCTCGAGCGCATGTTCAGACTCGACAGCGGGAAGATGAGGGCCGGTCTGGCCCCGGGACTAGCATTTTAGTATTTAAGTCATCTAACAGCGTGCCAAGACTGACAAACACATGCTAGATAGAGACTCAGCGGCTCCATGCATCGCCCGCTTTAGCTTTTCTGGTAATATATAATATAAAAATAAGCATGCACACATTCACACGCTATACATATACTGTATATGTATAGCGTGTGAATGTGTGCATGCTTATATATTATATTATATTATATTATATATTATATCATATATTATATCATACACATATACATATACATTATATATATATATATATCATATATTATATCATATATTATATATATAGAATATGCATAGAAGTCATCATACATGCATGACAGCTTATTTTTATCTGAAACTTATTAATGAAGGTCATAATGCTAAAAGTGTCCATTGCATTACCTGTTAATATCCTGGCTGGCCCTAATCTAAACACTAGCGTCAGCCTTCAATTATTACTGCACAAGCTTTCAAAGGTCAGCCTGAAATAAATGCTGGAAAAAGCGTTTCTAAACCGAGGCCTGGGCGTCAGGGTTGTACGTGGGAGTGTTGAACATAATGAGGCCTGTGTGAGCGGACAGGAGAGCGGCCTGACGTCGGGCGAGAGCCTTCACAGACGGTGTTTGTCCAGGGAAACGAACAGAAGACTCTTTCATTGCCTCTACAGGTGAGAGAAAATGAGACTCTCTTGCGAAAGCAGTGACGCAAACGTGTAGACGCCGAGTGTTTTCTTAGGAAGTTTAGTGCTGTAGGAGTGTAAGATAGGCACCTGCTTTCTACCTCACAGGACCAAAATATCTTGGATATATGTTTAGTTACAAAGGATCTTCACTTCTAAAAGGTGTGGTCGCAATTTAGGTGAAATGTGCAGAGAACTGCAGCGATGTATGAAGTCACGAACTAAATCCAAGCAGATTTCTGTTAAATGGCGGATTTGAGTGACCAACTTTCTAGCGAAACTCTGGATTGCTTTTGAATTTCTTTCAATTGTGCCACAAAATGGTAAATGTGATCGCACTTTAATGCAGTTGACCGGTGAAATCTCTCCAAAGCATTAAAAATAACACCACAATAGATTAAAAACGACAAATTATTAACCAGCACTTCATTCCAACCCTTTTAAGATGTTCGAATTTTCCATAGTTTAAGGTGATTTTTACCTCCAAACACAAGAAAAGAACAAAAAAAGTATCATGAACGAACTAATTCTTTTAAAGGTCCCGTTCTTCGTGATCCCATGTTTCAAACTTTAGTTAGTGTGTAATGTTGCTGTTAGAGCATAAATAATATCTTTATTAAACTCATCAGTATATGTTTGATCATCATTCAGACAGCAGACTTGTAGGCTATTAATAAATAATGGATACATACAAGCAGATGACAAATACGTTATAATAACCGTAATTAAACTACTAAACTATACCTGTTTCATCTCTATACAGCACTCTGACTCTGTAGGCATTATTGTCCGACTCGAAATGAACACCGTTACTGAGAGTTTCTGATATTATCATCATTCCGTGAGATGAGATTGTCCTGAGAGACTGAGCGCGAGCTCGTGAAGCTCCGCCCCCTGTGCCGGCAGCAGCAGCTCATTTGCATTTAAAGGGACACACACTAAAACAGCTCATTTTTCTGAGCCCCAAAAAATGACAATTTAAACATGCTGTAAAAAATTATCTGTTGGGTATTTTGAGCTGAAACTTCACATACACACTCTGGGGACATCAGTTTTACATCTTGAGAAAAGAGGCATAATACGGGACCTTTAAAACCAATATTTGGTAAGGAAAACACTTTTTTTTTTTTATCATTAATCACGCTAATCTCTGCCAAAGCTCTCAAACACAAATTTTATCACTTAAAACTCATCTTTAATCACCAAAAATGACATATTTAAAAGTTTTTCCTTGAAAAAAGTTCTTCATGCCTTAAAATAGCTTGAATGTAACTCGACACCCTTGCCTGCGGTTCTATGAATATGCAAATGAGCCCCGCCTCCACTCACTCACTCAGCTCAGAGATCCACTGGTTGACAATCACACGTTGATCTGATTGGTTACAAGGTAGTTTGTGACGTCAGAAACACCAAAGCATGTTTTTGAGACTGTCTTTGGTTCACTGCAGTTTTAAGGAGGAAATACTCAGCAATGCTGTCGACTTATGAACTTACACATGCTTTGTCTTAAAGCAGATTAATAACACCACATAGACACATAAACAACATTAAAAGCCATCATATTGACTACTCTCATGCTGCTTTTTTTGGAGCTTGACCGTTATAATCAGCATCCATTTGTGTATGGAAAAACCTGTCAAACCTCTTATTTTGCGTTTCAAAGGAGAAAATAAAATATGGACCTTGAATTTTTTGGGTAATCGACTCCCTAAAGATGCAAGAGGGATTGTGAAAATACACCTAGGAAATTAAGTTAGCTTAGTATATTTGAGCTGATCCCAGAATTTTTCAAGTTCCCCTTTGCAAACATGCCAACGTCGAACTCTGTATCAGGTTTAGCAAAACCACAGCACTATATTATGAGAAGGCCCGCTGAATGAATGCGAGCGCTGTTTACAGCCGGAGAAGCAGCGAGTACCTGTGGAAGAGGGTCCAGAGAAGACCGTGAGCGCTTTCCAAATCAACCGGCGCATCTTCCTCGGATTTCGCCATTGTGAAACATATCAGAGCGTTCCCCGTAAGAAAAAGAAATGAAAAGAAAGGACAATGGCTCCTTCACACTACTTTTCCTAAAACTTTATCAGAAATAGAGAAGATAAAGACAGTCGGCCTAGCCTATACGTGCGAGAGCCACACAGTCGTCGGGAGAAAGAGCTGAAGTCGGTGGCTGTCGTCTCTGATAAGTTCCTCTCTAGTCTGCTGTCGCTGATAAGGGCGTCTAGAGGACTAAACCATGTAGATTAACAACCCTTCAACATGCAACCATTGATGGACAGCAATACTCTTAAAGTCCCCCTGTGGTGAAAATCCAGCTTTTAATGTTGTTTATATGTCTATAACATGGACACCTATTATTCACAAGACGTAAAATAAGTCTCTGATGTCCTCAGTGTGTATGTGAAGTTTTAGCTCAAAATACCCCACAGATCATTTTTTACAGCATGTTTAAATTGTCACATTTTTGGGGCTCAGAAAAACACGCCGTTTTAGTGCGTGTCCCTTTAAATGCAAATGAGCTGCTGCTGCCGGCACAGGGGGCGGAGCTTCACGAGCTCACGCTCTTTCAGGACAATCTCTCAGTAGCGGTGTTCATTTCGACCCGGAGTCGCACAATAATGCCCACAGAGCCAGAGATTATACGCTGTACGGAGATAGAACAGGTATAGTTTAGTTTAATTACGGATATATCTTGTCAGTCATCTGCTTTTATCCACTATTAATACAAGCCTGCTGGCCAAACATATACTGATGAGTTTTATGAAGTCATTAAACCATGTGTAAATTCATAAGTCGACACCATTGCTGAGTATTTCCTCCTTAAAACTGCAGTGAACCAAAGACAGTCTCAAAAACACGCTTTGAAATCGCTGGTGTTTCTGACGTCACAAACTACCTTGTAACCAATCAGATCAACGTGTGATCGTCAACCAGTGGATCTCTGAGCTGAGTGAGTGAGTGGAGGCGGGGCTCATTTGCATATTCAACTAAATGAGGCAAGGGTGTCGAGTTACATTCAAGATATTTTAAGGCATGAAAACATTCTTTTAAAAGGAAAAATGTTTTAAATATGTCATTCTGGTGATCAAAGATGAGTTTTAAGGGATAAAATTATTGACTGCTTAAAGTTAACGCTTCCAAAAGGTTTATTTTGTTGCAGCGATGCCACTGAACTTCCTGAAACTACCATGAAGAACCTTATTCTGCTAAAGAACCATTTGTGCATTAAAAAGGTTCCATGGACGTTAAAGGTTCTTCATGGAACCATCAATGCCAATAAAGAACCTTTATTTTTATTTTTTTAAACAATAAGGAGCTCCAAGTTATATTAAGAATCTGCATTTTAAACTAATTTAAACAGGCAAAAGAAATAACAATGTTCTTGTGTTTTAACCTGATGTTTGACTTGCGATGATGTTTGCTTAACATTGTTCTGAAAGTACAGCCGGAGTAAGCTTTGAGCGTTATATAACTCGTGCAGAAGTGCTGTGGGAATATTCGAGGTTAAGGTTTGTGCTTTCTCTGCTTCCGGCTGCTTATGAAAAAGAACGGCAGGAATGTGCCGATACATTGTTTCCCAGACGCTCGCGTTCACACACACAGCTTTCCTGTGTTCACAGGCTTCCTCAATAACCAGCCAAGCCTTTCTGTTGAACAAGAGGCTTCCTCAAACATCCCTGCGAGAGAAACTGTGGAGATGAAGCGCCGCACCTGTGCGTTAACGTCTCCTCGCTTCAGTAAATGAGCAGAAACCTCATTCAAAGATCAAATTCACTTGTACTAAAGAACTAAACATATAATTGCATATAATTTCCTGCACCACTAAACGGCATTTAATATAGGATGCATAGTGTCCGATTAATGATTTTCCATCCCATAATGTTGTGTGATTTAGGTTTCAAGAACTGCATAAAATGCAAAAGCTTTGTTTTATGAACACTTGTATCATATTCCCAAAACAATAACATTAGCATCATGAGCCGATACTTTTATTCGGCACGGATTATTAAATTAAGTTGATCAAAATTGACAGTAAAGACATTTGTGTGTCAATGTAGCAAAATATTCTATTTCAAGTCAATGTTGATCTTTAGAACTTTCTATTCATCAAAGATCTTATGACAGGATTCTTCAGTTTCCACAGAGATATGAAGCAGCAGCACAACCGTTTTCAACACTGATAATAATCAGAAATGTTTCCTATAAGTGAACACACACTAATAATTTTATTCAGAAAGGATGTGTTACATCAAAAGTGACAAAGACATAATGTTACAAAAGATTCTGATTTCTAATAAATGCCATTTGAACTTTGTTCATGAAATAATTCAGGATGAAAAAATAAAGTTCACTGTTTGCACAAAAATATGAAGCTGTTTTCAACACTGATAATAATCATAAATGTTTCTTGAGCATCAAATCATCATATTAGAGTGATTCCTGAAGGATCATGTGACACTGAAGACTGGAGTAATGATGCTGAACATTCAGCTTTGTATTCAATATATTGTTATTTGACACTAATATTTTTTACTGTAATTTTTGATCAAATAACTGCAGCCTTGGTGAGCATTAGAAGCGTTCTATCACATAAAAAAAATAAAAATAATACAGACCCTAACATTTTGAATTGTACATTATTTGATTGACAGTTTATGAAACAAAAGAACAAGCTTAAGTCACTCCAGACCTGAATGAGGGAATACATGAATGAAAGAGAGAGAGTGGAGACTGATTCTTACAGAAAGTGAGTCTTATCGGTTTATCAGTTTACTCAGTCTCACATCTCTCCTTCTGTGTGTGTGTGTAACGGACACCAAAGCACTCTGGGACATCACACTGAGGTCTAATCAAACGAAGCGCTCGTAAAGATACGGCATGCGCCTCTCGAGCAGAGACAGGTTAGAAACCTCGTCTGAGAATAAAGAGAAAGCTTGGCTGGCCATCAGAGGATCTCAACAGGAACTTATGCAACCGTCTGGTTCTCTAATGTCCATCAGCAGAAGCAAACAAAGCCCAGCAGGAGGTTCATGAGGAACGTCTCATGCTGTGCAATCCTAACATGCTTTACAAAACCCTCGTGTAAAACATCCGAGTGACAAACGAGAGAGTCGAACCTTCCCTGATCAGAGAGCTCGACCTCCACCTTCTAAACTTCTTAACTTAACTTGTAAATAACAAGAGTTATTTACACTCTTAGGTGCAAAGATATTATAGTTATAACACAACCAAAACAGACAAAAAAAGACAAAAAAAGTAACTGTAGTATGTCACTGAATAAATGGCACGGAAAGTTGACAAAGCTGTGTTTTCCTTTACATCCTCATCGAATGAGGAATTATGCTCAAATGAAAAAGAAAAAAAAATAAGAAAAATAAACATTATTAATCTCACGGTTTAATCTTGTGCTTAATTCTACTGAATGTGCGCTTGTAGTGTACTTTAAATATTAAAAGTATATTAGGGATGCACCGATATCTAAATTTTGGCTGATACGATAACCGATTATTCTTTATATCTGAAAGCCGATAACCGATATATCGGCCGATAAATCTAAATTTTTATCATTTTTGAAAGCCTGATTACAAAAACAAGTCTCACCAGTAAAAGCCATGTCCCAATCACACAATTATTATCTTCTCATTATAGTTTTATGTGGCTGATATGACAGACTTGCGCCGCACATGTTGCACTGAACCGTATTTTCCTTTTTTGAAGAGATTTCAATCATATTTCAAGCAATTCAAACCCATCATGATGAACACTGGCATCTGAAGCGTCTCGGCTGGAGGAAATAATACATTATTTATCGGCTTTAATATATAGTCCCCTCCAAAAGTATTGGAACAGTGAGGCCAATTCCTTTCTTTTTCCTGTAGACTGAAAATATATGGGTTTGACATCAAAAGATGAATATGAGACAAGAGATCAACATTTCAGCTTTTATTTCCAGGTATTTACATCTGGATCTGATACACAACTTAGAAGATATACACTTTTTGTTTGAACCCACCCATTGCTCAAGTGACCAAAAGTATTGGAACAGATTAACTTAAAATAGATTAAAGTGAATAAGACTTAATATTTAGTTGCAAATCCTTTGCTTGCAATAACTGCATCAAGCCTGTGACCCATTGACATAACCAAACTTTTGCATTCTTCTTTTGTAATGCTTTTCCAGGCTTTCACCGCAGCCTCTTTCAGTTGTTGTTTGTTTTGGGGGGCTGCTCCCTTCAGTCTCTTTTTAAGCAGGTAAAATGCATGCTCTATAGGGTTTAAGTCTGGAGATTGACTTGGCCAGTCTAAAACCTTCCACTTCTTGCCCCTGATGAACTCCTTTGTTGTTTTGGCACTGTGTTTTGGGTCATTGTCTTGCTGCATGATGAAGGATCTCCCAATCAGTTTGGTTGCATCTTTCTGTAAATTGGCAGACAAAATGTTTCTGTACACTTCTGAGTTCATTTTGCTGCTGCCATCATGTGTTACATCATCAATGAAGATTAATGAGCCCGTCCCAGAAGAAGCCATGCAAGCCCAAGCCATGACATTACCTCCTCCGTGTTTCACAGATGAGCTTGTGTGTTTAGGGTCATGAGCAGATCCTTTTTTTCTCCAAACTTTAGCCTTTCCATCACTTTGGTAAAGGTTAATCTTTGTCTCATCAGTCCATAAAACTTTGCCCCAGAATGTTTGAGGCTTGTCTCTGTACTGTTTGGCAAATTCCAGCCTGGCCTTCTTATTCTTCTTGCTAATGAGAGGTTTGCATCTTCTGGTGTAGCCTCTGTACTTTTGTTCATGAAGTCTTCTGCGAACAGTAGATTGTGATACCTTCACTCCTGCCCTCTGGAGGTTGTTGCTGATGTCACTAACAGTTGTTTTAGGGTCTTTCTTTACAGCTCTCACAATGTTTCTGTCGTCAACTGCTGATGTTTTCCTTGGTCTACCCATTCGAGGTCTGTTACTTAGTACACCTGTGGTTTCTTTCTTTCTCAGGACATTCCAAATGGTTGTACTGGCTATGGCCAATGTTTGTGCAATGGCTCTGATTGATTTTCCATCTTCTCTCAGCTTCACAATTGCTTGTTTTTCACCCATAGACAGCTCTCTGGTTTTCATGATGGTTACACGTCTAATTATAAATGCAGTCTGCACAGGTAAAACCAAAATCTAAAACTGAGCGCAGACATTCAGTGCTATTTATTGTTTGAATAATCAATGTAATAGGACACACCAGGGCAACAAAACACACCTGCCAGTCACATGTTCCAATACTTTTGGTCACATGAGCAATGGGTGGGTTCAAACAAAAGAGTGTATCTTCTAAGTTGTGTATCAGATCCAGATGTAAATACCTGGAAATAAAAGCTGAAATGTTGATCTTTTGTCTCATATTCATCTTTTGATGTCAAACCCATATATTTTCAGTCTACAGGAAAAAGAAAGGAATTGGCCTCACTGTTCCAATACTTTTGGAGGGGACTTAAAGGCAACTTAAGTGCAGTTAAAGGGTGTAGACTTCCATGACGATGAAACACATTTAAGTACATTTTTAAAAAAGTGCACTCAGGTAATGTCAGGTTAAAAAGTTAATTTTATATCATGTTTAAAAATGTTTTATTGTGCTTTAAAGAAGTAAACTTATTTTAAAGTGTTGACTAACATACTAAAGCACATGTAAAGTACTTGATTATAATTGAAACTGTATTATTAATTGATATTACATTTAAGTTTAATATATTTTAAATGGAGCAAATTGCAACTTACAAATGTGTAATTACAAATATATAACATACATGTTTCAATAGAAATGACATTAAAGTATATTTTAGTTTACCATGAATGCTTGGCAATACAACAGTAACTAGCCATATTTCAAAGAGAACAGAAGTAATTATAAAACGACATATAGCGATGTACTGAAGTCCTAGAAACACTCAAGGTCAACTAACTGCATTTAACAAATTTAAACTGATACATTTTCATTTTATTGTAAATAACATGCAGTTAAGTGTCCGAAAACATTTACGTTCAGTTCACACTTGTAATTAAATTACAGTTATGAGATATTTAGTAATGCATTAGACTAGAGTTCACATTAGGATCGTTATGGAAAGCGGTGTACCAAAAATCCCTCTCAAAAATCAGGGTTTGGTGTTTGGTTTCCATTTTATGTTCATCAGCATTTCATTAATTTTCATTAGCCACTAATCGTGAGCCGGCTGACTGATCCGAGGCCCTCGTCTCTCAACCCTTCACTGCACTTGCTTACACACTAACACAACTGAATGGAAGTATAGATGTGACTGCTGGTTCTTCTTGTGAAGGAGGGCTGAATTTGGGACACACACACACACTGCTGATGTGTGTGGGACGGGACCGGATGAGGTTTGGTTTAGAGGCGTGACTCCAGAGCAGCTATAAAACTAAACACTGCAGATTTTAGCATCAGTTCATCCCAAACACACACTGAAACGGGAATGTGAGAGTGTGTTAACACATCCTGAACCCTGACTGGTTACGGGGACGTGAACTACTGCACATAAACGAGAGGAACTGCCAGGATAGCTCAACTCTGATGCAGAAATCTCAGGCACAACACGACTATAGATCGAAACACCGGTGTGTGTGTGTGTCTGTGTGTGTGTGTGTGTGTGTGTGTGTGTGAGATCGGCTCAGAACTCATCTCTACAGCAAACACATCCATCTCACTCTCAGTTTACCATGACACACATTACAAAAATAGATCCATGCTAATGAAATCCACACCCTGGAAAACAACAGAGGATTTGGGTAGTGCAAACACACACGCACACACACAGTCACATGCACGCACGCACGCACACACACACACACAGTCAGTCAGTCACACAGTCAGACACATTCAGTCACACACACACACACACAGTCAGTCAGTCAGTCAGTCAGTCAGTCAGTCAGTCAGTCAGTCAGTCAGTCAGTCAGTCAGTCACACACACAGTCAGTCAGTCACACAGTCAGACACATTCAGTCAAACACACACACACACACACACACACACAGTGTCAGACAGTCACACACGCACACTCGCACACACACAGTCAATCAGTCACACACACACATAGTCACACACACAGTCAGTTACACACAGTCAGTCACACACACACACAGTCAGTCACACACACGCAGTCAGTCACACACACACACACACACACACACACACACACACACACACACACACACACACACACACACACACACTCAGTCATTCACACAGAGTCAGACAGTCACACACACACAGTCAGACAGTCACACACACACACAGTCAATCAGTCACACACATACAGTCAGTCACACACACGCAGTCGGCCACACACACACACAGTCATTCACACAGTCAGTTAGTCAGTTACACACACACACACATTCAGTCACACACACAGTACGACAGTCTCACACACACACAAACAGTCAGACACACAGAGTCAGACAGTCACACACAGTCAGACAGTCACACACAGAGTCAGACAGTCACACACAGTCACACACAGAGTCAGACAGTCACACACAGAGTCAGACAGTCACACACAGTCACACACAGAGTCAGACAGTCACACACAGTCACACACAGAGTCAGACAGTCACACACACACAAACAGTCAGTCACACACACAGTACGACAGTCTCACACACACACAAACAGTCAGTCACACACAGTCAGTCAGTCAGTCACACACACAGTCAGTCATACACATTCAGTCACACACACAGTCAGACAGTCTCACACACACACAATCAGTCAGTCACACAGAGTCAGTCAGTCACACACACACACACACACACACACACACACACAAACAGTCAGTCAGTCAGTCACACACACACACACACACAATATCAGTCAGTCACACACACAGTCAGACAGTCACACACACACAATCAGTCAGTCACACACACACAGACACACACACACACAAACAGTCAGTCACACACACACAAACAGTCAGTTACACAGTCAGATAGTCACACACACACAATCAGTCAGGCACACACACACACACACACAGTCAGTAACACAGAGTCAGACAGTCACACACACACACACACACACACAAACAGTCAGTCACACACACACACACACACACACACACACACACACACAAACAGTCAGTCACACAGTCAGATAGTCACACACACACAATCAGTCAGACACACTCACACACAGTCAGTAACACAGAGTCAGACAGTCACACACAATCAGTCAGTCACACACACACACACACACACACACACACACACACACACACACAAACAGTCAGTTACACAGTCAGATAGTCACACACAATCAGTCAGGCACACTCACACAAACACACACACACACAGTCAGTAACACAGAGTCAGACAGTCACACACACACACACACACAAACAGTCAGTCACACACACACACACACACACACACACACACACACACAAACAGTCAGTCACACAGTCAGATAGTCACACACACACAATCAGTCAGACACACTCACACACACAGTCAGTAACACAGAGTCAGACAGTCACACACACACACACAATCAGTCAGTCACACACACACACACACACACACACACACACACACAAACAGTCAGTTACACAGTCAGATAGTCACACACACACAATCAGTCAGGCACACTCACACACACAGTCAGTAACACAGAGTCAGACAGTCACACACACACACACACACACACACACAAACAGTCAGTCACACACACACACACACACACACACACACACACACACAAACAGTCAGTCACACAGTCAGATAGTCACACACACACAATCAGTCAGACACACTCACACACACAGTCAGTAACACAGAGTCAGACAGTCACACACACACACACAATCAGTCAGTCACACACACACACACACACACACAAACAGTCAGTTACACAGTCAGATAGTCACACACACACACAATCAGTCAGGCACACTCACACACACAGTCAGTAACACAGAGTCAGACAGTCACACACACACACACACACACACACACACACAAACAGTCAGTCACACACACACACACACACACACACACACACACACAAACAGTCAGTCACACAGTCAGATAGTCACACACACACACAATCAGTCAGACACACTCACACACACAGTCAGTAACACAGAGTCAGACAGTCACACACACACACAAACATTCAGTCACACTCACACACAGTCAGTAACACAGAGTCAGACAGTCACACACACACACACACACACACACACACAAACAGTCAGTCACACACACACACACACACACAAACAGTCAGTCACACAGTCAGATAGTCACACACACACACAATCAGTCAGACACACTCACACACACAGTCAGACAGTCACACACACAGTCAGTAACACAGAGTCAGACAGTCACACACACACACACACACACACACACACAAACAGTCAGTCACACACACACACACACACACACACACACACACACACACACACACACACACACACACACACACACAAACAGTCAGTCACACAGTCAGATAGTCACACACACACACAATCAGTCAGACACACTCACACACACAGTCAGACAGTCACACACACACACACAAACATTCAGTCACACTCACACACAGTCAGTAACAGAGTCAGACAGTCACACACACACACACACACACACACACACTCAATCAGTCACAGTAGTACACATAGTATTATGATCATGGTGGTGGTGTGGCGCAATGGATAAGACACATGCCTTTGGTGTGAGAGACCCGGGTTTGAATCCACTGTGAGACACCAATGTGTCCCTGAGCAAGACACTTAACCCCTAGTTGCTCCAGAGGCGTGCGACCTCTGACATGTATAGCAATTGTAAGTCGCTTTGGATAAAAGCGTCAGCTAAATGAATAAATGTAAATGTAAATGATCAAAAACAACAGTATTTTTATATAAATCTATATACACACATGTTGTCATGAGCTAATGTCATATAATCAGATATTTAAGAAACTAGTTCAGAAAAAATAAATAAATAAAATATTCATATGACCTGTGACCTATATTCAAAGTCATGTGACCCTCAAATCAAATATATTTACTGATGTCATCTTCTAGTGACATTTACCATCATCCAATAATCTGCATCTTATTTGATTATCAGTGAATAAATGCTTAAATATTAGTCAGTTCCACACACACACACACACACACACACACACACACACACACACACACACACACAGAGAGAGAGAAGAGGTACAGGTAGAGCTTCATCTACAGTTTGCTTAGTTCTACAATATACTCAGCTGAATATAAAGGGATTTCCACATCAACACGAACTATATTACAATATGCTCTCATTTCAGATAGAAGTAATTAAGTCAAATTGGTCATAGTGGTTTTATAATGCCACACACACACACACACACACACACACCCATAGCAAACCAGTGTCAGGGAGAATGTGTGTGAGATCAGAGAGAGCAAACACCACAGTCTCAGCCCCATCTGCTGGATCAGCACAGAAACACACTTCACCACAGCCAGCAATCCCACAATGCACTGCACACAGCCCCACCTTCCCCTTACAAGGCCACAAATGAACTGCTCTATGAGCTTTGACTCATTAACTAATCAGACTGCTTTTTTTACACAATTACAGTAAGGATTTAAAAAAAGAGACCAGTAATCATTTAATTAAACAAGCAAAATTATTTTTAAGTGTTACTTAATATAAAATATAATATATTCATATTATTAACATGTAATATTCAAAGTAATTCATTGCATTTACACACATTATACAAAACGTTCATAAATCGTTAATATTTGCCATTTTTAATGAAAACCAGAATACAGCACTTCCTGAACTAAACAGCATTATTATTTTTAATTGCTATTTTTTATATCATATAATATATACAGTATAATATAATGTGTGTAAACAACTATATTATATATTTATGTCATCATTTTATTTTTTAATGAAAACCAGAATACAGCACTTACTGAGTTAAACAGCATTATCATTTTTATTTGTTAATATAATATAATAAAATATAATATAATATAATAAAATATAATATAATATAATATAATATAATATAATATAAAGAAATTAATTCAATTTAGAAACATTATATGTGACCCTGGACTTCCGCAATATTTAGATTTTTTTGCACCCTCAGATTCCAGATGTTCAATAGTTGTATTCAAATACATACATTCAAATAGTTGTTCAAATATTGTCCTATCCTAACAAACCACACATCAATGGAAAGCTTATTTATTCAGCTTTCAGATGATGTATAAATCTCAATTTAAAAAAAAAACCTAAAAACATGTGACTGGTTTTGTGGTCCAGGGTCACATATATAAAACTTATGTTCATTTATTTTTTATTCATTTTAACGGAAACCAGTACACAGTATCATGCAGTACAGTAAAGAGTCTCAAGGTCTCACACACTCCTGTGTGCTCGATCCTAGCACTGGAGTTGTCATTTTAATACAAGAAACTTCGAACCAGTGGAGATCCAGTACAGTGGGAGACCCAGTACAGTGACCCAGTACAGTGATCCAGTACAGTGGGAGACCCAGTACAGTGGGAGACCTAGTACAGTGATCCAGTACAGTGACCCAGTACAGTGATCCAGTACAGTGGGAGACCCAGTACAGTGACCCAGTACAGTGGGAGACCCAGTACAGTGACCCAGTACAGTGGGAGACCCAGTACAGTGGGAGACCCAGTATAGTGACCCAGTACAGTGACCCAGTACAATGGGAGACCCAGTACAGTGGGAGACCTAGTACAGTGATCCAGTACAGTGATCCAGTACAGTGACCCAGTATAGTGACCCAGTACAGTGGGAGACCCAGTACAGTGACCCAGTACAGTGGGAGACCCAGTACAGTGGGAGACCCAGTACAGTGGGAGACCCAGTACAGTGGGAGACCCAGTACAGTGGGAGATCCAGTACAGTGACCCAGTACAGTGGGAGACCCAGTACAGTGGGAGATCCAGTACAGTGACCCAGTACAGTGGGAGACCCAGTATAGTGACCCAGTACAGTGACCCAGTACAATGGGAGACCCAGTACAGTGGGAGACCTAGTACAGTGATCCAGTACAGTGACCCAGTATAGTGACCCAGTACAGTGGGAGACCCAGTACAGTGACCCAGTACAGTGGGAGACCCAGTACAGTGGGAGACCCAGTAGTGACCCAGTACAGTGACCCAGTACAATGGGAGACCCAGTACAGTGGGAGACCCAGTACAGTGACCCAGTACAGTGGGAGACCCAGTACAGTGGGAGACCCAGTACAGTGACCCAGTACAGTGGGAGACCCAGTACAGTGGGAGACCCAGTACAGTGGGAGATCCAGTACAGTGGGAGATCCAGTACAGTGACCCAGTACAGTGGGAGACCCAGTACAGTGGGAGACCCAGTACAGTGGGAGACCCAGTATAGTGACCCAGTACAGTGGGAGACCCAGTATAGTGACCCAGTACAGTGACCCAGTACAGTGACCCAGTACAGTCAGTGGGAGACCCAGTTGTGAAAAGCGTGTTGTGAAGAGTGAAAGCTAATGATGACCTCATGCCCCGTCACCAGCCAATCAAGCGCTGAGGGAACCATGCGGAGACTAAAGCACAAATAGCAAAACAAGCTGAGCCTGAACAGGGCGAGGAAACCCTGTGTGTGTTAGCAAGCCTGGGCAGGAGCAGGGTGTGTGTTCGAGAGGACAGATCACACACACACAGAACAAACCAAACGCCATTAATGAGCCACGCTTGATACTTCTGTAGCAATGCATGCTTTACACATATCTGTGACCCTGGACTACAAAACCAGTCACATGGTTATTTTTAATTTTTTAAAAGATTTATACATCACATGGAAGCTGAATAAATAAGCTTTCCATTGATGTGTGGTTTGTTAGGATAGGACAATATTTGGCAGAGATAATCTGGAATCTGAGGGTGAAAAAAAAGTAAACATTTTTTTAAAAATACAAAAAAAAAAATACAAAAAAAAAAAAAAATCGCAACATTGAGAAAATCACCTTTAAAGTTGTCCATTTATGTGTGTGATTGTGCTGCATTAACAAAAATAAATGTTTTATATATTTACTACACACACATACATATATATATATATATATATATATATATATATATATATATATATATATATATATATATATATATATATATATATATATATATATATATATATATATATATATATATATATATATATATATATATATATATATATATTTTTTTTTTTTTTTTTATTTTTTTTTTTTTTTTTTTTTGTGATGCAGGGTCACATATACTTGTGCTCAAAAATATATTATTCTTATATGTAATGGATAATATTCTCACATGGGCTGGAATGTGATTTCAAAGCATTTGAATCTGTTTTTCATGAAATTTGTTTTTCATGAAATTTGTTTTTAAATTAAGCAGCAACGTAAAAAACACGAACCATTTCTCACAATCACCTGAAGAGATGCGTCACGTTTGAAAGTGAAAGCATCAGTGTAAGTGAACAGAACACTTCCCAAGACTTCTACAGCGCATGTGGGTAATCTTTCGACAATACACTGACCTGATCCAATATGAAAAGTTAATAACAATAACATGAAATTGACCTTGGAATAAACAGATGTTTATTTGAGAATGAGGACGACACATTTACAGAATCAACTTCTCCTTTAAAGATTTGGAAAAGGAAAATACAGCTTGTATCCACTGCAAATTCACCGTTAGAAGTGACCCAGCAACAACAGTTTACCAGCATTTTGGATCATTTACATACAATCTCATCACACAGATCTTACATTAGAGAAGCACAAAAGCTAATCTGTGAATATAGTGAAGTTACATGGTGAGTTACTGAGGTAGGATTGGTCGGTACTATTGAAGGCGGGGCTTAGAGTAGTCAATTAGTTTTGAAGATGACTGCTAAGAAACCACGCAGGACACCCAGTAAAATCCATATATGCATGCAAAAATGCATAAATATGCATTTTACACATATGTAAATAAATGCATAAATGCATTCGTAGATAAATGCATGCATCAATAAATACATATGCATCAATGCATACATGAATAAATGCACAAATAAGTGCATCAATAAATTCATGCATAAACAAATAAACATGACCATTTCCACACAATCATTCAAAGTAATCAGGGTATTCTGAAGGAGCTGTTATAATGCACCTCCATCTAATGGTGCACTTCACTGTTCAGCCCAAATCACTGACAGAAATATAAATGTAGGTGGTCATATTCTCATGGCACAGAATGACTGAGTGACCCATTTTACCAGATTAGTTATAATATGGTCTGGGCAGCGAGATTTGTGTTATGAATGTTTCATAATAACATCAGAGTACATGAAACTCTTCCAATTAAAAAAAAGCACGGATGCTATGTGAAACAACTAAAAGCAAAGCAATGAATGCAAACATTATCGATGTGTGGCTGTATTTTTCCAGCATTGTAGTCCGCTAATCCTTCAGGAAGAGGTTCTGATGGGATCTGGAGATTGAAGAGAGAGGATCTCCATCTCTATGAGCATCAGCAGAGCTGGATTACACAGGCATTAACTGAAGTGCATTCCCTCCACAGCTGGATAACACTTACATAATGCTCAGATGATGATGATGCTGCGCTCGCTCACTCCAGGCCCTCGTCAACATGTGCATGAAGAGCATGTGTGTGTGCAGTGCATGTGGAGTCCAGTTCAGAAGAGCTGCACATCCGAGCCAGGTCAAGTATGACGTGTGTAACACTATTATTCAGTGCCAACACCACTGACATGTAGATGGTGATTAAAGACAATGCATTTAAAATCTACATGCGCATGAAGAGCATATACAGTCAAACCAAAAATTATTTAAAGGGGTCATATAATGCCATTTTTGTACAAGTTATTATGATTCTTTAGGGTCTAAATGAAAATTTTGTAATATACTTTAATTAAAAATTATCATTAGTATTGTAAGAAAACAATAATTTTACCTGGTCAAAAACAGCTCTGTTTTCAGCTCTGAGACTACAGCCGAGACTAAAGTCAGAGACTACAGCCAGAGACTACAGCCAGAGACTACAGCCAGAGACTACAGCCGAGACTAAAGTCCGAGACTACAGCCAGAGACTAAAGTCAGAGACTACAGCCGAGACTACAGCCGAGACTACAGCCGAGACTACAGCCGAGACTACAGCCGAGACTACAGCCGAGACTAAAGTCTGAGACTAAAGTCCGAGACTACAGCCGAGACTACAGCCGAGACTACAGCCGAGACTAAAGTCCGAGACTAAAGGCCGAGACTACAGCCGAGACTACAGCCGAGACTACAGCCGAGACTAAAGTCCGAGACTACAGCCGAGACTACAGCCGAGACTACAGCCAGAGACTACAGCCAGAGACTACAGCCAGAGACTACAGCCGAGACTACAGCCGAGACTACAGCCGAGACTAAAGTCAGAGACTACAGCCCGAGACTACAGCCCGAGACTACAGCCCGAGACTACAGCCCGAGACTACAGCCCGAGACTACAGCCCGAGACTACAGCCCGAGACTACAGCCCGAGACTACAGCCCGAGACTACAGCCCGAGACTACAGCCAGAGACTACGCCAGAGACTACAGCCAGAGACTACAGCCGAGACTACAGCCGAGAATACAGCCAGAGACTACAGCCAGAGACTACAGCCAGAGACTACAGCCAGAGACTAAAGCCAGAGACTACAGCCGAGACTACAGCCGAGACTAAAGTCAGAGACTACAGCCGAGACTACAGCCGAGACTACAGCCAGAGACTACAGCCCGAGACTACAGCCCGAGACTACAGCCCGAGACTACAGCCCGAGACTACAGCCAGAGACTACAGCCAGAGACTACAGCCAGAGACTACAGCCGAGAATACAGCCAGAGACTACAGCCAGAGACTAAAGCCAGAGACTACAGCCGAGACTAAAGCCAGAGACTACAGCCAGAGACTACAGCCAGAGACTACAGCCAGAGACTACAGTCAGAGACTACAGCCAGAGACTACAGCCGAGAATACAGCCAGAGACTACAGCTGAGACTACAGCCCGAGACTACAGCCCGAGACTACAGCCCGAGACTACAGCCCGAGACTACAGCCGAGACTAAAGCCAGAGACTACAGCCAGAGACTACAGCCAGAGACTACAGCCAGAGACTAAAGCCAGAGACTACAGCCAGAGACTACAGCCGAGACTACAGCCGAGACTAAAGTCAGAGACTACAGCCGAGACTAAAGTCAGAGACTACAGCCAGAGACTACAGCCAGAGACTACAGCCAGAGACTACAGCCAGAGACTACAGCCAGAGACTACAGCCAGAGACTACAGCCCGAGACTACAGCCCGAGACTAAAGCCCGAGACTAAAGCCAGAGACTAAAGCCAGAGACTAAAGCCAGAGACTACAGCTTGAGACTACAGCTGAGACTACAGCTGAGACTACAGCTGAGACTAGAGCTGAGACTAGAGCAAAACGAGTCAGGTGATGATCCGATGCACGTTTGCATAAAGGTACAACCTAATGAAACTGGTGTCAGACAGATCAAGACACCGCAGCGTGACGTGCAATGATCCAGAGCTAAGTCAAGTGAGCTTTAAATTCAAATAAATTCATATTCACAAGCTTTATTTTCCCCATCTGAGCAATTCCAGTCCATTACAGAAAAACTTTGATGCTTCAAAATGTTCCCCAAGACAAAGTAATATGTATTGAGCGATTTAATCTAAGTATTCTGAGCCGAAATGATCACAGATTTATTTATTTAGATTTACACTGCTCGTGTTTATCTGTTGAATGTACTTGTTAAAAATATTGCCAAAACCAAAAAATATATGTATTTTTACCATTTAGGTCTGAAATCATTAGTTGAGACTGACATGCATTATTGAAGCCCTTACATATTTATAATTGAAGTAAATATTACTTAATTTTTCATGTAGTTATTTAAGTGAACCCTAAGTGACCCAAGTTGGAGTTTAGCAGATTTATTTAGGCTTTTATTCACATATTAACATGATCAATGCGCGTACATAGAGCACATCAAATATGGTCAACGAAAGCTCAAATCTGATTGGTTGACGCACAAGAACAAACCTTATTGGTTTAAACACGTTTAAGCTTCTGTTTCCCATATCTGATGAGCTCTACATTAAGATAAACAAAAGTCTAATGGATCTGGAACAACTTGAGCGTGAGTAACTATAATTAAATGAATATTACAATTTTTAGGTGAAGCTTCCAAGCATCAAAGCTCAAAAAGTTAAAATCTTATAACTACTAATATAATATACAACTGCTACTGAAACAGCTGCTGAATGAGCTATTAGTTCATCAAAAACACATTTTTTTCTGTCCAGCATCATTGCTGTGCTTGGGAAAGTTAAGCAAACCCTTCTGAGGCCTAAATAATAGATTTCCACTGATGTCAGGTTGCTATCTTTGGTAAGCAAACAAATCGCAGTACCAGATTTGTGTACAAGCTAAAAATGAGGCATGACAAACACCAGCTTTCTGTCATAACAAAAACGTTGTTGTATATGCATTTAAATGTTTAAATCAAGACCAAAAACTCACGCAAAATAGATCACGACTGGTGAAAGAAGTGCTATAGGACAAATGCATCCTCTTGGCCTGAGAAACGGCTGATCCCTGAACAGCTCACAGGTGATTTTACAGGAGATTATTTCGTGCAATCTGACTGTGAGAAGGCTACTACAGGTCAACAACTTGCACAAGCTCCCCTGTCCTTTACACACAGCAGCGCTAATCTCACTGCAGACCGAGTGCATGAGCGCGAGTACGGCTGATAGAGTGTGTGTTGTGGTCACGGGAAGACGACATCCATTAAATCTTGACCTTCAAGGTCATTTGGTACAAATTACATACAGTACGCCGAGATTGATCTGTACCGCTACTCTGACATACAGTTGACACTTTTATCCAAAGAGACTAAGGCCGTGTGTCCACCAAAGCGGTTTTTCACGCGGCTGGCGTATTTTTCCAATTGTTTTCAATGGGAGCGCTGCGTTTTTTAAAACGCCATGAGCGTAACGAGCGTTTTTTCACGTTTTTTCAAATGTAGTTTTGTTGCTTTGTGCTCTTAGTGCAGACATGCTGGAATCAGATGGTCTGTTTTGCAGTGTAGACAGTTTTATTCATTATAATGAGAACCTCCTGATTTGTAGCGTCATTTACTTGCATTTTCCCTCGGTAAATAAAAAGAGGCCAGATTTGTGGGGGTAGGCCATTGAAACCTCATGGTGGGCTGAATTTCCCTTGAGAAAAAAAAAAAAAAAGTAGCGCATATACTTTATCATATACTTTTAAACCTTTGCAATTTGGTTTCAAAGAATCAGTCTGAGGCCCCCCAATGAGAAAAAAAGCGACTGCAATTACTTTATTATCTCTGTTATATTTATTTATTTATCTATATTATATATCAGTCAGCAGCCATATCACCCTGTAGCCCAAGACTGGTTGCCCACTGAAGCTAAGCGGGGCTGAGTCTGGTCAGTGTTAGGGGTGCAACGGTACAGATAGCCCACGGTACGGTCCGTACCTCGGTTTTTGGGCCACGGTCTCGGTTCGGTTTCGGTACATGTTTTGTGCAGAAAGAGACTGCTATTTCATCCCAAAAATATGTTTTATTTTTCTTATGAGCATAAACAGAATGTCACAGTAGGAAGAACATCAATGTATGGAATAAATTAACACTCTAGTCTGTACTGAACAACACTAAGTAATACAACCTCTTCAACTATCACTTGAATGAAATATGAAATACAAAATGTAAACAAACAAACTTCAAAATATTCAAGTGGATCCCAATTCCAAACCTTGATAACTGGTATATGAAGTGATCAATGTGAAAGAAAAAAAGTGCACTTTTACCTTTAACAAAGATAAATTAGCTTGTGCTTTGAATAAAAAAAAGCAGAGCAAAATAATATAATAAAAAAATACTGCATTCAGGATACAAAGTGCAATGTTATTTACTCATCCACTATTGAGAGATTCCTGTGCAAAAAGATGAGTCTATCAACACTGTCTGGTGCAAGGCGAGGCCGGTTGGCACTAACGATGTCCCCAGCAGAAAATTCTCAACTTTTCAGAATGCCGCAAGCGCACCGTAGGTCACGTGACAAGAACCAACCAGAGCGCAGCTGATGGTTGCTTTAGCAACGACAGACGCCTCCGGAGCGCAACCGCCCTAGCGCTTTGGAAAAAGGAGAACGCGGCGCGCCTAGCGTTTTCTACGCGTTTTTAGGCGCGATATGTGAACGTCGCCTAAAGCAAAAACTAAAAGGATCAGCACCAACTCAATGGCAAAACCGAAGTCCCGCGGGACACGAGGGTAGATTGTCCCGTTCAGGGCTGACCGAACGGTCCGGGATTTTACCGTGTACCGTTGCATCCCTAGTCAGTGTCTGGATGGGAGACTCCTGGGAAAACCAGGTTGCTGCTGGAAGAGGTGTTAGTGAGGCCAGCAGGGGGCGCTCACCCTGTGGTCTGTGTGGGTCCTAATGCCCCAGTGTAGTGACGGGGACACTATACTGCCAAAAGAGCACCGTCCTTCGGATGAGACGTTAAACCGAGGTCCTGACTCTCTGTGGTCATTAAAAATCCCAGGATGTCCTTCGAAAAAGAGTAGGGGTGTAACCCCGGCATCCTGGCCAAATTTGCCCCTTGGCCCCTGTCCATCATGGCCTCCTAATCATCCCCATATACTGATTGGCTTCATCACTGTCTCCTCTCCACCAGTAAGCTGGTGTGTGGTGGGCGTTCTGGCGCAATATGGCTGCCGTCGCATCATCCAAGTGGAGCTGCACATTGGTGGTGGTTGAGGCGATTCCCCCATCTATGTAAAGCGCTTTGAGGTCTCAGAAAAAGCGCTATATAAATGTAACAAATTATTATTTAACAATGTTATGTCATATTTCACTTTTATTGTCTATTTGTAAACTCATTCTATCTCTTGAACCGGAACAATTGTTACAATCACGACCGAAAACAAAAACAGCATTCAAATTTCTTCACTCTCGCAGCCCCTCAGCTAAAATCAAATTATATTATTTTTATGTTTTTTTGCTGCGTTCACACCAAATGCCAAGAGCGTCTGGCGCGAGTAATTTCCATGTTAAGTCAATGTAAAGACACTTTATGCCTAAGGCCGTGAGTCACCAAAGCGTTTTTTCACGCGGCTGGTGTATTTTTCCAATTGTTTTCATTTTTTTTAAACACCATGAGCGTAACGAGGCGCTGAGCGTTTTTTTTCACGCTGAAGCGCCCGCTGTCACTTTTTACCCAACCGTCCAATCACAGTGGAGGAGAGGCGGGACTAATACCACACCGACCAACCGCCACATTCTACTTGTACAACGTCAACAAGCAATAATAACGGAACAAAATAATTTAAAACAAGAGCCAGATAAAATGCGTTACATTGTATCGACATTTTAATATAGAATCGACACAAACAAAATGTGTGAAATGAGATACTAGTAACACTTTCGCGGATATTCCGTATCATAACAAGCAAAGCGTCTCATCTGGAAAAAATGCAGCGCTGCCAAAACGCTCTCAAGCGCCCACAGCTAGACGTTTAGCAGAGCGTCTAGCGTTTTCAGCTGGATAAAAACGCTTTAGTGGACACACGGCCTAAAGCTCACACAGTCTGAGTCCGAAATTGTTGTGAGCGTTTTTTCGTATTCGTCATTCGGTGGCTCCGAATTGTCCAAACACCTCTCCAAAAAAAGGCTTGCTACGGAAAACGCAGAAAATCGAACAAGATCCGAATTTTTTCATAACGGGATGAAAGTTTCTTAGGCAGTGTGTAAACATGATTGACAGGTCGTATTTATTTTTTAACATGCAACATTTTCAGTGTGCAAGGACCTTTAGACACCAACAACATTTACATTTTAGTCATTTAGCAGACGCCTTTGTCCAAAGCGACTTACAAATTAGGACTAAATTAAGCGAGTCATCGTGAAGAGACAAAAACAACGCAAGAAGTGCTCAAGTTCAGGCATTGCTCAGAGTAGCACAAGCCAGACAAGGGAGGATTAAAGGAAAAGGGTTAGGTTTTTTTTTTCTTCTTCTTCTTTTAATGAGGTTAAGTGCTCACGGAAGAGGCGAGTTTTCAGTTGTCTTTTGGATGTTGTCAGGGATTCTGCATCCCGGATGAGGGTGAGGAGAGATCATCACCAGCAGGGAACTGTGAATGAGAATGTTCTGGAAAGTGATGTTGTGGCTCTCTGTGATGCAACCACGAGACGTCGCTCGTTGACCGATCGTAGGCTTCTGGTAGGGATGTAAAATTTCAACAACTTTTAGCCTTTTATGTTCAAACCGACAATCAGACAATGATGGAGAGACTCGAGAAGAAGTGACAACATGTAGAAGAAACAGGACGTTTCTGAATGGTTAGTTGATGAGTTTATGAAGCTGATGTGGAGTTATCTTCTAGTCATGGATAAGCATATTCTGTCATGATAATATAAATCGTGTTCGGGGGCGGGGTTTATGTAAATTCTAGGGTTGGTGATGTCACTAACCCGGGAGGAATGTGGTGTAGTCTCTACCAGCCGTTTGTTGCAGTCCTTAATAAGCGATTTCTGTAAAATCAAATATCTCCCTGAGTGTTGTAACTTTGCAGATGTTGTTTATGCTCAAACAGCAACATTACACACTAACTAAAGTTAGAGAAGTCAAATCATACTCAACCACCCCTTTAATAAAAACACTGATTCATCCAGTAACTTCATGAGTGAGTCATTGAATCATTCACTCAAACCAATTTTTGAAATTTGCAATTCAAATAAAATAAGTATGCAAACCCAAAAAAGGTGATGTAAGCCATTCCAGCCGTTTTGCAAACGTCAACACAAGGATGAGAAAAGCAAAAGTAACAAAAGGAGGAAGAGGAAGAGATGAAAGCAAGAAAGCAAACCCTTGCTGTGTTTGAGATGCGATGTAGGCCATCAGGAACTGAAACACACGTGAGCGGAAGAGAACGGCAAGAACACACACACACACGCTTTACGCCAGCGCTCTGCTTTTATATGGACCTGTTTGTCACACATTTCATGTCCTTTGTTTGGTTTGAAAGCGGTTTTCTGAACTCACCATAAAGTTTGCTTATAAAGATAGACTGGAGAAGGTTGGCAAATCCAACCGGACAAAAATATGGGTGGGAAAGAAATGAAGCCACATCTTCTGATCCGGAGTCGTTCCTTAGCTAGTATTCAGTGCTGACATTTATCCCAAACAAGAGAAGAGGGGGATATATATACATATCACGAACTGAATCCACGATGCGGTATTATTGCGATACTCCATCAAAATGCTAAATTTGGTATTACATTGTGTGTGTAAATGAATAGTCTTGGACTTGGTGCTGAAACCCAAAGCTCAGGACAATAGAGACACCAGAATAACAATATGCATGATTCTGAAGATGAAAACTTATTGTAGATGAATATGCTTGATCTGTCACTGACTAGATATATTTAAAATAATGTAGGACACTGTTTACCAGTAACATCAGACATTTGGCATTTATCAGGACCCAATATAGGATTGATGATTTGGAGGGATGATTTTGCTTTTCTCATTGCATTTTCTTAATCTTTCCAAGTTTACTGTGCTCTTTTGTATGGCTGAACAATGTGGCCAACATTTTGTGATTATATATCATTATGGCTATAAACTAATCTTAATAATAAATGCACATTAAAGTGACAAACTCAGAGCAGATTCACTCTTAATTAATTAAATCGCAGCCTTTGCATGTTGATAACGAAGACATATCACGATTCGGGTTCGATTTGGACTAATCTCGCGTGTTAGCTTCACTCCAGAGCACGCGTGACAGTCTGACAGCCTAATCGAAGCACATGAGGCCTGGTCTAAAGATAGCAGCTTCCGGTCTGAGGCACAACAACAAGCTCTTCGCGTGCAGCGTGCGATTCTGAGAAGAATGATGCAAACATCTCCAACATCCTTCTTTAAACTCTCTCGTCTCTGCTTAACCGGCGGGAGGATCTATAAAAAGCGCCTGGGCCTGAAGGGAGTGTGTTTCTCCTCATCCTCACACACACGTGTTCCCCAACACAACCCTGACCTCAGAGAGAGAGAGAGAGAGAGAGAGAGAGAGAGAGAGAGAGAGAGAGAGAGAGAGAGAGAGAGAGAGAGAGAGAGAGAGAGAGAGAGAGAGAGAGAGAGAGAGAGAGAGAGAGAGAGAGAGAGAGAGAGGAGGAGAGAGAGAGAGAGAGAGAGAGGAGAGAGAGAGA
Source organism: Squalius cephalus (assembly GCF_949319135.1). Lineage (NCBI taxonomy): Eukaryota > Metazoa > Chordata > Actinopteri > Cypriniformes > Leuciscidae > Squalius > Squalius cephalus. The sequence goes on along the minus strand of NC_137127.1, from coordinate 46,981,093 downwards.
GAGAGAGAGAGAGAGAGAGAGAGAGATGCATTTGGCTCTTGAAGTAATAGTTCAGCCAAAGATTTTAGAGAATTTTAAAGTTAAAACTTTTACCAATTTTAAGTTGGTCAGTCATTGTTAGGTCAATATATATATAGTGGTGTAACGATCCCCTCACACGATTCGATATATATCACGATACTGAACTCACGATACGATATTATCGCGATATTCCAAGACATATGATAAAATGTTGTTAACAAAAAAGGTACTGTTCATTAAAATGCTAAATTTGCTATTACAATGTGTGTGTAAATGAATAGTCTTGGACTTGGTGCTGGAAACCCAATGAACAATAGAGACACCAGAATAAACATATTCATGATTCTGAAGCTGAAAATACAGAATTATTTGAGATGAATATGCTTGATCTCTGTCACTGACTAGATATATTTAAAATAATGAAGGCCACTTTTTAACAGTAACATCAGACATTTGGCATTAATATATTCCCCAACTGTATTATTATACATTATATTCAACATTACCTTTATATAGTAGTTTAAAAACTCTGTAAACTTGATTTTTTTTCAAGCACAGTCATTTTTATTTAACTATACACAATACATGTTGTTGCATTTTTGTATTGCGATTTATTGTGACACGATATATTGTTACGACCCCTATTGGTCATACAGGTTTGGAATGACATGAAGGCGAGTTACAATGATGACAAAATGGATTTACAATTTAATTTGCATCTCTAGAAACCCACAGCACAAAGACAAAGACTCGAACTCTGCAAAACTAGCTCTGAAAATAAACATGCTTTAAAAGAGAGAAGTGGAGCGTACCCACACCTGACACTTCACCACAACCTCCGACAGCCAGAGCACACGCTCACACACACTCTCTCCAGCACACGCTCACACACACACACACACTCTCCAGCACACGCTCACACACACTCTCTCCAGCAGGAAGAGGAAGTGCAGCATTTACAGCACATTCGTCCTGTCAGCGCGTTCATCAAACACACTCACGAGGATAAACGAGGAAAAGTTTCACTTTCAGTTCATTCGATACAGACTATAAACACTTTATAAAGCCGTTACTTAAGTGAGTGCTGATGTAACACCACTAAAGTTTATCAGAGCATTAAACAGCCTGATCTCCACCAGCCTTCACACCCATAAACAACAGATCAGTTCAGAGTTCGCTTCAGACTCACAGAAGCTCAAACGTGCTTAAACCAATAAGGTTTGTTCATGTGTGTCAACCAATCAGATTTGAGCTTTCCTTGACCATATTTGATGTGCTCTATGTACGCGCATTGATCATGTTCATATGTGAATAAAAGCCTAAATAAATCTGCTAAACTCCAACTTGGGTCACTTACGGTTCACTTAAATAACTACATGAAAAATGAAATAATGTTTACTTTAATTATAAATATGCAAGGGCTTCAATAATGCATGTCAGTCTCAACTAATGATTTCAGACAGTATGCAAAATATTCGACCGAAAGGGTAAAAACACTTTTTTTCTTTTGTAATATTTAACAAGTAGGCTACACTCAACAGATAAACATGAGCAGTGTAGATGCATTTCACTGTGACCATTAAGGATGCTGAAGTAGCAATATGTAAAACTTGTTCAGCTGAAATATCGTAAGCCGGCTGGTTGCGAAGGACTTTACTAATAAAGTTAATTAAAAGCCCACTGAAGTGCCTTGGAATAATGCGTTGACGTAATTTCCACTGAAACAGGAAGCAGAGGCGGGACATATTAAATGGCTCCTCCCCCTTTTCAAATAGCCAATAGCGTTTCGTTTCCTTAAGACTGCAATTTGCACTATAGAAGCGAATCCGAGCGCTGATGAAACATTGGATTCAATAATAGAGGATTCATTCATTTCATTCTTAACCAACAGTTGGAAAAGGGACTAAAACTCGAGCGTTTGAGCAACCGAACACACTTCTCCATCACATATTGCTCCGTGACATGAGAACGCTCGCGTCGGCCAGGTGGTGTTTGTAGCGAAGGGGGCGGAGCTTCAGACTCTAGAGAGCTTTTGATTGGACAGAAGATGAGAGGAGAAGCTGAAGTCATACAAATCCCTGATCCATTTTAACAGAAGTGAGAGACTAAGTTTTGATAATCTCTAATCCCCTAAATGCGAATGTTGTCATTGTTTTGGAGAACACCAGCTAATTCATAACCTTAAGGCTAACATATTCATATTCATCAAAGCTACAAACTTGAATTATGATTTCAGGGGGCCTTTAATGTATTGCCTGAGAACACGACACCCTGAACAGCATCAGTCTCAGTCTCAGTCTTCTAATTGAAAACTTGAATTTCAGTTTATGTGATTTTGGTAAAAAAAATAAAATAAAATTGGTGCATCACCATCTAGGCTACTACTGCAAAAGGTAAAGATAAAGCAAACTTGTTAGACAACATCATACACTCACGCCAGGCGTGTTTAAAGCCGCAGGACTCGTCGGGTCTGTCGTGTTCGGCTCGCTGCTCCTCAGGAGAAGCTCATGGGAACCGCACAGCTCTTCGTGTTTCCAGATACTGGAAGAAACTGTCAACTAATGCCCATCACACGTACACACACCAGCATCAGAGCAGAACAGACAACAGATTTGATCCACATCAACACACACACACATATTCCTTCAGTCTGTCTCGCTCTCAACTAATACTACCTCCAAAAGCCCAATTATTCAAGCGCTCAGAGTTGTGGGACGGGAGACGAGAGCGCTGTGCTGGGAATTACACACTCCCAAACTGCAGAACATCAAGCCTAGTTTCTATCAGGGTCAACTGGAAGCATGTCTTCATACAGAGATCTTACAGTCTCTGTTCGTGCAGAAGGCTTTTCTGAAGGCCACACACACGGCCGGTCTGATTTTATGCATCATTTCTAGCAATAAGATTTAAAGGGTTAGTTAAATCCATATTTATTACTTTATAAACGATAATCACTGGCTTCCGGTAAGGGCCATCCGTGAGTCTAGTTCCGGCTTAAGAGAGACTTCTGACCCGACGCATGACCTCTGACCCAACGCATGACCTCTGACCTGACACGTGACGTAGGATATTGCATGACGCGGTTCAAACAAAACTCAAGCTCCTCCCACATTTCTGTTTAAAAATGCTCGTTTTAGACATCTAATTCGTGACCTTTGTTTTGCTCGATCCTCTGCGCTTCCGCTTTCGTCAATACGTCATGTGTCGGGTCAGAGGTCATGCGTCGGGTCAGAGGTCACTCTTCCAGAACTCGACTCGCGTATGCCTGTTACTGGAAGCCAGTGATTACAGTTTATAAAGTTATAAATATGGATGTTTTTCTTACAAAAATGCATGGCTTCAGAAGGCCTTTATTAACCCCTGGAGTCTCAGTATGGATTACAGTTATGATGATGGATGCACTTTTTTGGGCTTCAAAATCTCAGGCTCTATTCATTCCCATTATAAAGCTCGGAAGAGCCAGGATATTTTTTAATATAACTCCGATTGTGTTTGGCTGAAAGAAGAAAAGTCATACACACACCTAAGATGGCTGGAGGTGGGAGTAAATTATGGGATCATTTTAATTTTAAATTTAAACCCTTTAAGATCATTCAATTAAGATTTGAACCCTGACAGCAAGTGAAACACGTGAATGTGCTTTTGGTTTGGAGGTACAAGTCTCATTTCAGTTTCACATCCCGGACGAGCCCCCAATACTTGTGTCTCCGGTAACAAATAATCAGTAGTTCTTGACTCAAAAATTAGTTGTCTAATAGGGGAAAACTAGCCACATTACTAAACAACAAATCTATATTTCTAAAACATTAATAAGCACAAATATACTGGGTCACCACTACTCAATCCTGAAACCAAACCAGTTGCGAATCACAGACACAACTGATGACGCTCAGTCTGTTTATCATTAAAGGGGTGGTTCAGGATTTTCGAAGCTCATTTTCAAGTGAGCCTGGTTGTTATTCATCAGTGGAGACAGTTTTCAAAAAAATAGTTCTTACTTTTGGATAGTTCGCCTATGCTAAGCTAGCACGAGTCAACGGTGCACGTTAGCCTGCCATTAAAAACAGTTTTACCCACTCCACAGTACACCAAAAGCAAATCAATTATAACGCCAGACTATCGATGTAAATGTCTGTTGAGAGAATAATGTTAGAAATCAAACTACCCTTTCATCACATTGCATTAGTTATCATTCGTTCCCTGTATTTATAAGCAGTCTACAGCAGCGGCGGAGTTATATTTGGTTAGCTAGGAAACCGAGAGAGCCGGTCCACATAACAATCACGCAAGTGTATTACCTGCCGCAGATAATTGAGATACAAGAGTACTTTGATTTCTAACATTATTCTCTCAATATACATTTACATAGATAGTCTGGCGTTATAATTTATTTGCTTTTGGTGTACTGTGGAGTGGGTAAAACTGTTTTTAATGGCAGGCTAACGTGCACCGTTGACTCGCGCTAGCCTAGCATAGGCGAACTATCCAAAAGTAAGGACTGGATGAATTTTTTTGAAAACTGTCTCCACTGATGAATAACAACCAGGCTCACTTGAAAATGAGGTCCGATGTCGAAAATCCTGAACCACCCCTTTAAAAACATGGTGTCAGACAAGCATCAGGATTACCACATTTGCTATTAATCCGACACACACATTCTTCTTGAGGAGTGCTGAACTGCCCAAACCTGTGTTCGAGAGTCACACCCTTACATTAGAGACGCCGAACACTGATAGACGGCCCATAACCTGAGCCAGAACCAGGCCACTCTCCCGCTCCTCAACCTCCAGCGAGACCACACATCAGACCTATCAGACATCAGGGCTCCACGAGCTCACGCTACGATCCTGGATATCCATGCTAAACCAGAAAACATGAACTTTGGAGTTATTTCTGTATTACAGCTGGGAAAGCTGTTGCCATAATGCTATTTGCAAAGGTTTTAGAGGGAAAAAACAGCAACTTCTAGAGTGTTGTGAAAGTACAGCTTATAGATATGCTGAATGCTGTAATTTTTTTGTTTTTTGTTTCAATTCACGTTTATTTGGGTAACACTTTATTTTACAGTGTCCTTGTTACACATGTTACATGTACTTACCATAGTAATGAGAGTAAATTATGCATAATTACATGCAACTAACCCTCAACCAAACCCTCATCCTACCCTAACCCTATATTAAGTACATGTAGTTGCTGAATATTACTCAGCACTTAAATATATAATTAGGCTACACTGTAACAATGACACCTTACAATAAAGTGTAACCCACTTTATTTTACAGTTTTCTTGTTATATTAGGCTATACATGTTACATATACCATAGTAATAACAGTAAATTATGCATAATTGCATGCAACCAAATCCTAATCCTACCCTAACCCTATAGTAAGTAGATGTAGTTGCTGAATATTACTCTGCACTTAAATATATAATTACACTGTAACAATGACACCTTACAATAAAGTGTAACCCACTTTATTTTACAGTTTTCTTGTTATATATGTTACATGTAGCATAGTAATAACAGTAAATTATGCATAATTACATGCAACTAACCCTAATCCTACCCTAACCCTATAGTAAGTACATGTAGTTGCTGAATATTACTCAGCACTTAAATATAGAATTATACTGTAACAATGACAAAAATGAAGTGTAACCTTTATGTGTATAGCGCTTTTCACAATACATTGTTTCAGAGCATCTGTACAGAAAATGCATGTCTACATTAAAATTTGAGCTAATTTGCTTCATAAAGAGAGGATTAGTAGCACTTCACTAGTCACCATTTGACAGCTGACCACAATAAACACACAACACTTGAGAGGAAAACACCCTTTTGAAGGTTTTCACAGTCGGATGCATATCTCGTCGCTGTCTGGAGACATACAGTAAACGAAAAGCCACAGTAACAGACATTATCGGTCACACTTCAAATGCAAGAATGTAAAGCTGCCTACGGGTTGCACACCAGATACGCTCAAACACGGTGTGCTCAGCACTACGAGACAGGAGCACTCGAGGAGATTCTGAAACACAATATCACGTCAGCGCATCGGTACTGCCGGCCAAAGCCCAGGAACGCATCGGTGCAACGCACAAACACACACCATCAAACCTTAAAGGTGCAGTGTGTAATATTAAGGAGGATCTGTTGACAGAAATAAAACATCATATACGTAACTATGTTTTCAGTGGTGTATAAAGAGCTTACTTAATGAACCGTTAAGATTTTATTAGCTTAGAATGAGCATTTCTCTGTACACACACCGCGGGTCCGCTTACATCCACATGTTTCTACGGTGGCCCTGAACGGACAAACGCGTTTCGTCACTATGTTGTTCTTCATGATAAGAAGCTAGCTAAAGTCAGCGAATAAAACACTGACACAGTGATGAACAAGCAACAATAATATTCGCAATAATGAATAATTAAGTAAACCTAATTTCTTAATTCACCTTTGTGAAGAAACCTCATTGCTGAACTTCCTGTCGGCCACCGTAACTTCTGTTGGGTGCAGTTCACAACCTCACCACTAGATGCCGCTAGAAATCACACACTGCACCTTTAAAGCCTGTTTTAGTCAATTCCTCTTAACTGTGAGGTCATAAGTCGCCACAGTCAAGTCGTTTCAAAGCAGCTTTACAGCGACAACGGGATATTAATGCAACAAAGATTGTTTTGGCTTTACAGCAGATCTAGAAGAAAGTCATTATCCTGCTTAAAGTTTTTGATTGATTTCCGTTGTAAAAATCATTTGTTATTAAGGGTGTCACGATTTCGATTTTAAATCGAAATCGATCGAAATTAATGCTCAATCTCGATCATCGAATCAAAAAATGGAATCGTCGATGCTGCCACGCCCCATATGTCACGTCATCTCGGCTTGCCTGTAATAGGTAAAACTCCCTTTCTCGAGAATATTGAAGCCTTTATTTTAAAACGCATTGCAGCTGCACAGTGAGAGCATCATAGCTCGTCTGAGCGAGCTGGCTGTGCTGCGGCAACTGCAGCACGAACCTAACCAGTGGCGCGCGGTCCAATGGGAGCGCTTGGCGCCCTGCCAACCTCGAGCGCGCCAATTTGGACGCGGCTGAAGTGTATAAATTCAGAGAAAACTCGCCAAAGGACTAAGTTTAAATCGACTGAAGCGAATTACCTGATATGAGCGAAATAGCACGGCAAGGCAACGCAGTACTCGTTCCCTTATCTCTAAGGGAACCGAGGTTACGCAAGTAACCAAGTACGTTCCTTCACGAGAACGTTCTCTCGTACTGCATTGCAAACGCTGTGAGAACCCAATTTAAAACGCCGTGCTATTCGCCTGTGACTGCTCTGAGGAGTCCAGGGAGCCCCGGGACTATAATAGGTAATAGGTTATCTTGTTTAAATTTCCAATTGACTTAAGATATAAGTTATTGTTACATTATGTTGTTAATAAACGTTTTAAATTTGACAATATAGTGTGTGGTACATTGCGAACAAAGGTCAGATATCATTATATTGCATAAAAGTCTAAAAATGGCATAGCTTGTGCTTTCAAAAATTATTATTTTTTTTTAAATCGAGAATCGAATCGAACCGTGACTTTAGAATCGAAAATGTAATCGAATCGAGGATTTGGAGAATCGTGACACCCTTATTTGTTATTAACTTAGGGGCCGCTTACACAACACCGCTTTCAGTGGGGAAAACTTGTAATGCGTTCTGAAAAATGTTAACAGATTTATTTAAAGCCCTTTACTTGCAGGTAGAGATGCACCGATATGAACATTTTGGCCGATACCGATAACCGATAATTCTTTATATTTGAAAGCCGATGACCGATATATCGGCCGATAAACCTAAACCCAAATTATAATACATTTTTAGAGGCTGATTACAGAAACAAAACTCAAAATGATAACATTAAAAATGATCATATATCGGCCGATACCGATATAACGTGCATCCCTACTAACAGGACTGAAAAATTGTAAAGATTTCGGTCCAATCAAAATCCCTCGAGATCAGGGCTGGCCAATCCTGTTCCAGGAGACCTGAAACCATGCAAGTGCTAGAAGTGGGAATCACAAAAGCCGAATCCAGAAACATTGTGCAAACCCACTGCTGACTGTGTTCTGCTGGACCACAGCATTACTTCAATGACAATGAGTTTTAAGACTCAGTCCATCTGAGACTAATGCACTGCAAAAACTGCTCAAATCAACGGCAAGCTCTTTTCCCCGGTGTTGTAAGGTCAGCGCAGAGAGGGAAACAAGCCCTGGTCATGTGACACCTCCACAGGAACTCTGCAGGCGACGGTTAGGATCACGCAGGACGGGTTTAAAGGGCAAAAACATGCACAACCATGAATGCAACATATCATCAACGCTGAACATCCATATCCAGCTGATTGCACTGGATGCTTTTTCTAGCAGACATGCTAATGCTAATGATGATGATGATGATGATGATGAAGCAGAATCAGACCTGAGATCAGTTCATGCTTGCACTGTGAGCCATTATTGTGTCATAATCACTGCGGACTCTATAAAGCCTGAACATGTTTTAAAGGCATGTCGAGTCGCCTCTTTTCAGGAAGCGGACGTCGACCTAAACTCAACCGCTTTTATTATTAGCACAGTCAGACCATGCTGGGTTTTTTTGGCAACAACTTGTACAACACGTCGAAGTACGCAAATTGTGGTCACAAAATACAAATTTGTCAAGCTGATTTGTGCAAACAACTCTGAAAGATCATCATGCACTTTAGGGATAAATCTCACTGGAGCTGCAAGACATCAACAATTATTAATATTATATATAACAATATAACCAAGACATATTTACAAGTATGCAATGATGACAAGTGAAATCAAAAAGGATACTAGTCTATTACACTATTAATATGTATCTAGATACTAAACACACACTAAATACTATGACAGGTTAGTGGAAAAAATAATAATAATAATACATTTTTAAGAATGATAAGATTAAAATAAATAAGCAAACAAATAAATTAGATTAAAATAAATACATGAATGTGACTAAAATAAAAATGAGTAATTAATCAAACTTTAGATTCATGGTGATGTTTGATTATTATTATAAAAAATATATAACAAATAAAAAAAATACATTTAGCAGTGCATTACTATAATGAGTACAAATATAATATAGCTCAATAGAAACTAATTTTAGATTTATAATATTAATTTTCCAGTTTAAATGTGGTGTTTATAAAGGATATAATATATGCACTTAAAATCTTAGGATGGGGTCTGTCACAGTCACACGATGAGGATGATCATATTGTGTAATCTAAAAGACTGACAAGCCCTGATGATGACGAAGATGATGATGATGATGATGATGATAGCAGGCGCGTCATATGACAGAATCACGCACGCGATCAGTTCAAAGCACTAACAGCGTCCGGGAAACACGAGCCTGCAACTGTGCTGCAAACAGGACATTTTTGGAGACAATTTGCACAAAACACTTGACTTAGTCAGTCGCCGTCCCAGCTAACAGAGAGCGTTCTCAGAGCTGGCGAGGTTCTCTCAAAGTTACGCACAAACGTTCCTATACAGTAACGTTCGTTCAAAATGATCTGGTTTTTAATAGTGTTCTCGAAACGTCTGCACAGAAACATCATTTACACATCATCCGTGGAATGTTGCATATTCATCTTGTTCTATGTTCGGTGATTCGATACATTCAAAAGTAACACTGCACGTAGTGTTTGAAGATGGAACGTTAATGGAACATGCATTGTGTCATTCTTCACACATCTTGCAAAATGTTACTTTTGAATGTTCTCTGAACGTTCGAAACGTCCAGCTCGAGTTCGAACGTCATTGAAACGCTTCGAACGTTCAGAAATAACGTCATTGGGAACGTTAGCTAAGCATTCTTCGAATATACCTTTAGCTGTGATGCAGGAGCACCAGGTCAATCAGGACAATGATCTGAAAACACACTCACCCCATTAACCACTCCATGATGCCTGAACGGGATAAATCCAGCTAGAGCTGCCGTGCTCCTCGTCCTGTTCCCCGGTAACGCGAGCTCGCCGTGTGGATCTGCGTTCTGCGGGTTTAATCTGTGTTTTCCGAGCGAAAGCGCGTTAGTGAGACGCGGATGAGCTCCAGCGCGCTGATCAAGGACCGCATTGACTTTGACGTTTGGCGAAGGGTGGCAGAGGAGAGTTTCTGCCGTGAATGGTCGTGTAAAGCCGCGCTAATCTCTCCGCGTCTGTGCCGGCGTAGGGCTCTCTCTCTCCGGGCACCGAGTCGCCGGGGCACCGCGCTTCACCGGAGACGGGCTCGGATCGGGGCACGGGGCTCTTGCTGAGCTTGTAGGGCAACTGGAGTGGCTGTTTTCAAGCTCTGCCATATACAGGAAATCCGGAAGTAAACACAGGTTCGATTGCCGACCCCCTCTCTCCCGGGATGTTGTCTGTTCACTGATGCATGCTGGGATATGTAGTTTTCTCTCGAAGCGGAGGACTACACGCAGACGTGACGCACGCAAGACGCACTTCAGCGGTGTTTTTTTATTTTTTTATTTTTTATATTACCTGTAAAATGGTCTGGAGGACGACACCAAACAAATACAACGGTGCCACTTTACAATAAGGTCCATTCGTTAACATTAGTTATTGTCTTAACATGAACTAACCATGTGCAATACATTTGTACCTGTATTTGTTAATCTTTGTTAACGATAGTTAATAAAAATACAGCTGTACTTTGTTAGTCCATGTTAGTTCACAGTGCATTAACTAAAGTTAACAAGATTTTAATAAAGTATTAGTAAATGTTGAAATTAACATTAACAAAGATTAATAAATGCAATAAATGCAGAGAGGTATTCTTTGAAATATCGCATAAAATCTGTCTGGTTAAACAGTTAGGGTTGGGGAAAGAAGATGCAACCATACTTTTAATTCTCCTGACAGTATATGACACATAATCTGATCTCAGCACTTTTTTTGATGAATGACTACGCTATTTTTTTAATCTAAATATCAACATTTGTGAGATTTAGTCAGTCAAAACCATTTTGATATTGATTGATCTAATTTTGTCTCTCTGGAAAATAGAGATTTATGACAATTTTGTTTTGTTGAATAGCCTATCAAACTTTTTTGTGTCTATTTGTTAATGACACATTCATGTTTTTAGATTTGTGGAGTAAAAGTTATAGTTTAGTAAAATTAGACCCTTGGGGTAAGATGAGCCACAGACGGCACCTATAGTGGCATGCTGTTATAGTGTAATACTTATTATAATTAATGGAGTTATTATTCAGTATTCCATAAATTAGATGTGCATTTCGGACATGCTTTCATTAAAACCTATAGGTTAGTTGAGTGAAATCATTTAGTGCATTCATAGTGTTGCTATTATGACATCTTCAGTTAAATATGGGCGATATACACCTTTAATATAAGTGCATATTCATATGCCTGTATATGAATCATAGAATAATTTTACCAATCAAATAAATATATTTTACTGGGATTCTGCTTGGTTTGTGATTGGTCATTTAATTATTATCAACGTAATTGACTAAATACAATTTTAAATACAAATGTTTGTTTTATATTTTACATTAATGACACTTTAAAAATGAATAAATATTAATAAGAATTTGTCAATATACAGGGCCTCATGTGGGTTTTTTTTTTTTTTTTTTTTTTTCTAATGCCATTAATAGAAACATTTGCTTATTTAGATGTTATAGCACAAAATGTCAAATATTAAGGGGTAAGTTATATCCCAATTTTAAAATGGACTTCCTTTCTGACCGATGCCTGACTTCAGTTCTTTCCTGTTATACATCCTGTTCATTTTCTCACCATTGTATACACAATCATGCACACCATTTATAATGCACACCATTTAAATGACTGAGTTTGACAAGAGCATATTATTTCAAAATGTGATATTGCCTTTTATAGAAATACCTATTATTAAAATGAATTTTAATTGATTTTAAAAGTTACAGAATGTATCACCTAAGCATCTGAAAAACAAGTTACAGAATTCATAGCGTTTTTTCTGTGCTTTCCTGAGTATTTTTACCAATTGCTATACATTGTAAAATAGCTAAAGAAGCTTCTTTGATGTGTTAAAAAAGTTCATGGATTCTGTTTCCTGTTCAACATTTGATCAGATCCACCAGAGGGCGTCGTTTATCCTCAAAAGAAACTCGTGTTCTGCTTTTTTCTTCCGTCTTATAGCAAGCAACTTTATTTACATAGCACATTTTCAAACAACAGACGTTGCGCCAAAGTGCTTTACAAAAATAATAACATTAAAATCATACAACAAAGCACACATAACTTATTCAAAAGCTAAGGATTTTTTTTTTAAATAAGACTTAAAAGTGGCAATTGATGGAGCTGACCTCACGTGGAATGGGAGACTATTCCAGAGTTTGGGACCTACCACAGAAAAAGCAGGTTATAATACGGGTTTGTCCCATTTCTCTCACCATTGGTTGTGAATTCACTCCAAGATAATAGACGACAGAGTTAAAACTTAAAATAAATAAATAAACAGTGGTTACTAAAATGTGGGTTTGAGCTTTTGGAGACACTCGTGAAATCTTGAGCAAATCACCTTAAAGCTATTGAACAGGCATGGACTAAAAGCTACAAAACGTCCATTTTGATGGGAATCGTTATAGAACAGAGGCATTACACACACCTCTGTTTGACCTCCCTTGTTCCTTCAGGATTTCCTAACACTGAGAGAGAGGAGACTGCAGAGGAGATGTCCTCCTGAGGTACAGTGTGATGACACTCGCTCCTGGAGCCAGATCACTGTGTTTGAGCCGCAGGGCTGAATATAACACCGACAGGACAGACAAGGTCGTTCCAGGGAACATCTCAGCTCAGATCGATAGAGAAACATCTGAGATCAGCAGCCTGAGGCTGAGAGTTCACCAGAGCTCATTCAGATGCAGGACCTCACCTCGACTCTGCATCAGACACCTGTCCCTTTCTGTCATTCATAAACACACACACACACACACACACACACACACACACACACACACACACACACACACACACACACACACACCACATACACACACACACACACACACACACACACACATACACACACACACACACACACACACGTTCCTTAAGCTAAGAGAGTTTTGTCCAAAAAGCTGACACTTTATTATTTTTGTTAAATGAAGGTCACATTAAAGTTTGCTAGACCTTCATTTTATTTATTTATGTATTTATTTATTTATAAATGCATTACACATGAATATCTGTGTTTTACCCTTGTCAGCTTAACGTAACTTCCAATCTTAAAACATGAAAATCCATGTTTAAATTGAATTATTACACTTTTAAGAGCATGGTAATATAAACAAGAGAAAGAAATAATCATAAACCATTACAATATTTATTCTGTAAATTATATACATACATAGAAGTATTTTCAATATACATATGTTAGGATTTTACTGCCACTTCCAAGCTGTAATTTTGTCCACTTAAGTATAATATTTATACATATAGCCTTTATGTATTAGACAAAATAGTCTGGCCAAAAATATGTTTTCCATCACCATCATCTCCACCACAGAATGATATTAAACACCTTGTCCAAGCTCTTGTTCTAGACTAACATAATCTGTGCTGGAAATTAAAATGTTGGATAAAAGGACATAAATACTAATTTCCACTGTGACACATGCATCTTAGATGTCCTAGCAATGTGGTCTGTGAAGTTCAACTGATCATCAATCACAACTCCAAGGTTTCTGGCTGTGCTGGATGGAGTTATGGTTGATAAGCCTAGTATAGCTGAATGGAGAAGTTGTGATGAAGCGTTGGGTTTGCCGAGACCAAAAGCAGGTCTGTCTTCACAAAATTGAGTTGAAGGTGGTGGTTCTTCATGCAGCAAGAAAGGCATCCAGGCAAACTAAGATGCAGGAAGCTGCCATCAGATCATCTGGGTGGAATGAGAGTTAGAGTTGTGTGTCGTCAGCATAACAGTGATGGGAAAAGCCATGTTTCTGAATGACAAATCCCAGTGATGAGATGTAGATGGAGAAGAGAAGCGGTCCCAGCACTGAGCCCTGAGGCACTCCAGTAGCGAGATGATAGCAGTGATGGGAAAAGCCATGTTTCTGAATGACAAATCCCAGTGATGACATGTAGATGGAGAAGAGAAGCGGTCCCAGCACAGAGCCCTGAGGTACTCCAGTAGACAGATGATAACAGTGATGGGAAAAGCCATGTTTCTGAATGACAGATCCCAGTGATGAGATGTAGATGGAGAAGAGAAGCGGTCCCAGCACAGAGCCCTGAGGTACTCCAGTAGACAGATGATAACAGTGATGGGAAAAGCCATGTTTCTGAATGACAGATCCCAGTGATGAGATGTAGATGGAGAAGAGAAGCGGTCCCAGCACTGAGCCCTGAGGCACTCCAGTAGCTAGATGATAACAGTGATGGGAAAAGCCATGTTTCTGAATGACAGATCCCAGTGATGAGATGTAGATGGAGAAGAGAAGCGGTCCCAGCACTGAGCCCTGAGGCACTCCAGTAGACAGATGATAACAGTGATAGGAAAAGCCATGTTTCCGAATAACAAATCCCAGTGATGAGATGTAGATGTAGATGGAGAAGAGAAGCAGTCCCAGCATTGAGCCCTGAGGCACTCCAGTAGATAGATGTTGTGACTTAGTCACTTCACCTCTTCACAACACCCTGAAGGACCTGCTGAGAGCGAAGACTTGAACCACTGGAGTGCAGTTCCTGAGATGCCCTTCGTCAAGAGGGTTTACAGGACAATCTGGTGGTTAATGGTGTAAAAAACAGCAGACAGGTGCAACAAGATGAGAACTGAGAATTTGGAAGCTGTTCTTTGTGTTCATACCCAAACGATTTTCACTGGTGATGCGCCGAGTGAACGTGCAAATTCACTCCCTGACAGTAGATGGCGCTTATTGAAAAACAGAAATACCCCGGTACACAAGGTTTACGCTTCTGACACTCACTTGTCACACAGAAGAAGAAGAGAGCCAGTATTTACATGCTTGCCAAAACCATTCACATACTTTTTCCCTCTTATCAAGATTGTTGTAGTCGCTGTGGTGTTTGTCATAAAGTTCTTTGTGTTCAGACACCAAAGAGACCAGCAGCTCTACATTAATCTTGCCTCGTTGCATCTTCTTCTTCGTCTACTTACTTCCTCTTCGTCGTCTTCTTCTATCAATGACTACGTTTACATGCAGCCAATAACCCGTTCAAAACCAGAATATTAGCAATAACCCGGTCGCGCACGGCCATGTAAACACCGGCAAAAACCCGGATATGCTCATATCCCGGTTTTTAAAAACCCGGATATGATCCCTGGGGTACCCCTGTTCTAACCCGAATATTTGGTCATGTAAACGCGTATCGGCATATCCCCATCAAAAGGAACATTGATTTGTGTTCTGCGCATGTTCTATTCGCAAGGAATCTTGGTCTTTTGAGTAGAGACAGCGCATACAAAAACCCGCGTGCAGTATACCGGAAGTAAACAAGAAGTAGAGGTAAACATGGCGAGACGCAGCACAGCACCACACTTTTTTTAGCGAGGAGGAAAGCGCAAACAAAGGCGATTGCTATCTGCCCCGAACTATTCATTATCCGCGTGCTGCTGCTGCTGTTGTTGTTGTCTTTGGATACAGGAAGAAGAATCGGAAATGACGCATATTGCGTCTTAAGGTTGTCCGTACGTCCAGACGCTAACCGTGCGTCGCCGTTTACATCGGGATATTGCCAATTGATTACAAATTCCATGTATACATGAGTAACTCTCTCTGCTCACGCATGTAAACGGGTTATTCCGAATGTTTCAGAAACCCAAATAGTGACCTTAACCCGACCATAACCCGAATATTGACAGCTTGTAAACGTAGTCAATGTGTGCTCGGCAAGACATTTTTGAGCTTGAGCGCCACCAAGTACTGTAACTTCAGCAGCTCCAAAATCAAGTCCCGCCCTCCATTTTTTCTTGTAGCCGTTTTACTCATATATACGTCACAAGAACAGACCATCACAACTTCCGGTTCATGTAGACTTTAAGCAGTTGTGGCCTAATGGTTAGAGAGATGGACTGTAACCCAAAAGTCGCAGGTTTAATTCGCATTAGGAAAAGTATAGGTAGGTGAACAAAAGCGCCAATCTCATTGGTCGGACAGTTTTTAACATGGCGCATCAAACCAAAAAAATGAACTTGAGGCATTTAAAAAAAAAAACTCACATTGGCACCCTTTATTTAGTCACGAGTTGTTAAATGTCGACAATAAGCGCACGCGATAATGCATGAGGCTTCAGTGACCTGTGTTCATATCTGATCCTGCATGCTGACCATTGCGCTTCACTGTGGAAGCTGCAGCACGATTACTTATTCATAAACAGTGGTTGTTGTGCAGGGGGCCATTACAGGACACGAGACTTGAGATAGCATTGCATTACCTACTCATTTATTATGAATGGAACCAAGGACGATCACTCTCTGCTGTAACTGCGAAAATAGATGCACTTGAGAAGCGTTAAAGTGCTGCGGTGAATGATCCGGGACCCAGCCAGAATCTGAAAGCGGAAGCAAAAAAAACTATTGACAGGATACCCTTCGATTTTATTTACTTTCTTAATGCATGATCCTGGTATAATTGTGTGTGATTCATTGTTGTATGCTATTCTAAATAAAATAATAATTTAGATTTAGAAACGGGGCCGGTGTTATTTTAGCATTGTTGAAATTGTTTGTCAATATTTTGAATTAGATTTTACTTTTGTATTTTCTGTTTTCATTTTTTGTCATTTTGTTGTGTGTTTTGTCATTATTATTAGTTTTCATTTTTTTTAATGCCAACATGATTTTATTTTTAGTTAATTTACTTTTAGTTATTTTAGCACTTAAACTAAACGAAAATTAGTCTAAATGTTGCCTTGGAAACTAGCTGAAATAAAATAAGTTAAAGTTTTTTTTTAAATTAAATATATTATATCATTTCAGTTTTTAGTTAATAATAACCCTAATGATAATTCACCTCATATCTTGTAGAGCTTCATGAGTCATTGCAATAGTAAACATCTTCTAAACCACTGTATTCTGACATTTAAAATGATTTTATTGATTTATAATAATGATCTTGGCCTCTATTAATTGGAACACAAGTAGTTCACTGCATGAAGCTTCTGCAAGTCTCGAGGAGGGTGAAATGGAGAAAAGCGGGATGGGAAGTGTTGTTTATTTTTAAAGCAGCATTAGTCACTTGCTCTTGATCATGGAAAGAGAAAAATGGCCTTATGACATAATCATCCTTTAATAGTTTCCATATAGAGCGTCTGGACTCCACATCACAGTGTCACGTCTGGATATAATCAAATCTTCTCTTTATCGGTTCTTCACACGCTCTCTCACACACAGGCCTTCAAACACACGTCATCTTACGCTCCGTGTTCCCAGATTAAAGGTGAAAACTGTTGTTGTTTTTTCATTATTTACATAATTTTACACAAAATGATTGTACATGGAGCAGGTCGCCTCATGGAGGACGATGTTGAGATCATGGGTCACCCCTCTCTAGGACAGGCTTTTCCTCATGGAATAAATGAATCATGACTTATTAACCATGGCTTAGTGTGTCTACATCAATTACACCGGCAATTCACACTGAACCCACACCACTCTAGATGTCAGTATTAAAGTGCAAGATGTCTTTTTTCTTTTGCTGAGGATCTTTCACATGTGAAAAAAAACAAAACAATTCACAGATTTTAATTCAAAGTCCCTCTGTGGCACTTTTATGGATGACTATACATTAAAGGGGTGGTAAATGCCCTTTTCACAAGATGTAAAATAAAATCTCTGATGTCTCCAGAGTGTGTGTGTGAAGTTTTAGCTCAAAATACCCCACATATATTTTTATATAGCATGTTAAAATTGTCACTTTTTTGAGGGTGAACAAAAACGCATTGTTTTGTGTCTGTCCCTTTAAAGGAGACATATCATGCTTTTAAATCGTTCCTTTTTACATATAAATCATACATTTGTAGTCTATATAAAGCGGAACTGCAATGCTTGGGTCTGAATTCCTCATTATTATAGCTCCACAGGCCCCTTTTCTACCCCTTTTCTGATGTGCTTCTGAGAGCAACTCGTTTTGGTGCGGTCTCTTTAAATACAATTGAGACACTTCATACCCCGCCCCCTCTCCAGGTGACACTCGGTTCAACTCCACCCCGTTCGGCCATTTTTTGTAGTTTGATAGCAGAGATACGATTATCTAGCGGCACAGAAACTTTTTATTCACACGTTATTAACAAAATGTCAACAACGGAAGACTTGTCCAGCCAGCCTTACATGTTCGAGCCAGAGTCGGAGCCGGAGCGAGATGAAAATGAAGACGACGAACCTGCAGAACAACGTCTTCATATGGATGTATCGCAATGGTGTGTTACTGTATTTACACATGAAACTTTGGTCTTCCGACCTTTTACCACCGTGTCGATTTATTTTGATTAATATGTGCGAGGGAGAGAGAGCAAGACAGCGTCTAGTTTGGAGACGGTGTCTTGTTTACACTTTCTCCTGGCTCCGAAGAGAGAGAGAGTGCGCGCGACCAGGTCTCTCTCTCTCTGCTCGTTCTTTCAGTTAAACAGGCGCCCTGTCACAAGCGCGGCAGTTCATCTACATTAGACGGTGTAATGAAGCGTGTGGGTTACTACATCCAACAACCGAACATTTTAACTTACCCTCTCGTAACTTCTGCATCTTTTAGCTTGGACTACAAAATTGCAGCGAGAAATAAAAATGGCGGATTGCTCGAAGTGTTGGGCTGGAAGTCAATGTCCTTATTTGGCAGTTCCGCTGCAAATACTGTGACGTAATAGTTCACAAAACGTCATAGATAACAGAAAAATCGGAACAGGTTGAAAATAAGGCCAAAACAGAATATAAAGATATCAACGAAGCACCTGAAGAGAATAATTTCAACTTTTCTGTACTTCTAAACACTCCAAATATACAACAAAATGCATTTAAGGGCTAAAAAAGTGGATTTAGCATGATATGTCCCCTTTAAATGCAAATGAGCTGCTGCTCCCGGCACAGGGGGCGGAGCTTCAACAGCTTGCACTCACACACACATGCACTGAAAATTTCAAAAAACGTTTAGCCTTTTATGTTCAAACCGGAGTCAATGATGGAGAGACTCGAGAAGAAGAGACAACATGTAGAAGCAACAGGACATTTCTGAATGGTTAGTTGATGAGTTTATGAAGCTGATGTGTAGTTATCTTCTAGTCATTGATTAGCATATTCTGTCATGATAATCTATAAATCACGTTCAGGGGGCGGGGTTTATGTAAATTCTAGGGTTGGTGATGTCACTAACCCGGGAGGAATGTGGTGTAGTCTCTACCAGCCGTTTGTTGTAGTCCTTAAAAAGCGATTTCTTTAAAAGCAAATATCTCCCTTTGCTTTGAACTTTGACCGTTGTAACTTTGCAGATGTTGTTTATGCTCAAACAGCAACATTACACACTAACTAAAGCTAGAAAAGTCAAATCATAATCAACCACCCCTTTAAATGATCCTGTTTGTCAATATGTTTCTCTGCTCAGTTATAGAAATTAAGCTGTTATAGCCTATTAATTCTACTTAAAGGGTTAGTTCACCCAAATATGAAAGTTGTTTATATGATTTACTGACCCTCAAGCCATCCTAGGCCTATCTTCTTTCAGATGAACATAATCAGAGTTATATTAAAAAAAAATATATATATAT
>NC_137127.1:46928761-46958761 GCF_949319135.1 Squalius cephalus | reverse complement strand
TAAGCTCCTTTAAAAAAAAAAACACTGGTATTCTTTGCTTTCTGCAAAGCCAATGTGTATCCTGTCATTCCTAATACATTTCCTCAACTCTCCTCTTTCAACCCTAGCCTGAAAAGGCGGCAGACTTCAGTCCCTCATAGATGCAAAGCTCTTCAACAACAGAACTCATAAATAATCTGGAGTTATTGCCTTCGTGTTAGATCGTCATCTTTGTCATGATACCTCGATGATCTCCATGCTCCCGGAGAAACTGGACTGCTTTCCCAGCTTCCCAAATTCCTCGCTGCTTTGTGTCGTGTTAATACCCTCTTCAAACTCCATCTGGCAGCTGCGCCGCTTGTACTTCGTGTCCACTTGCGATACACCGCAGACGACCGCTTTCCCTTCCTCGAGCCAGCTGTTCTGAAAGTCCTGCGTTTCGTCCCTTCGGCGTACGCCGGGCTTTGAGGTGCCAGATTGGCCACTGCAACTGTAAGCCGTGAAAGCAGGACCACTGCCAAAGTGCATTGGGTTCCCAGTAGATGGTGCCAAATTAGTGCCTAAGAACCAAGGGCAGTCACCCGTGGGTGTGATCGGGGTGCTGGCTTGATTCGAGCCTCTATGCGTGGTCCAATTAGCGGATGAACCCAACGGCAAGCTGAGGAAAGTAGGCGCCTTCAAGTTGGTCTCGCGAACGGGATCCTGCGATCTTGGCCCGCAGTTTCCCTTCTTCAGATTGAGGGAAAGAGCGGTGGTGGATAACCTCTCAAAGCCGCCATTTTCCCACCTCTCTATTTGTTGGATCGTTCTTGTCTTGTTAGTACACTGCGAGTCTGTAGGGTTTACCTTCGAAGGGTGTTGACATACTCCGTTGCTAGTCTTTAGGCTGTCGAGTCTGCAGAGTTTGGGGATGTTTTCAGAGTCTGACGGAGAAGATTGCTGGTTTTGTCTCTCTGAGTAGACAGACTTGATGTCAAGGGAGAAGGAGCACTTGAGCCGTTTGTTTTGAAGGATTCGTTCGGTGGACAGGTGAAGGGAGCTCAGGTCTTTCTGCAGAGAGGTTGGCGACGGAGGCTTTATGCTGATCTCTGTAGTTTGAGGGTTCCTCTGGTCACAGTGATCGCTCTCCATCTGTCGGACATCTGCCAACTCTTCAGTCGGCTTCCCCGATAACCTTATGGGGTCACAAGGCAGACTCTTCTTCATCTGCAGGCCTCTCTCGAACTCCAGAAGCTGACCCAAGAAGTTGAAATTTGGAGATATTGATGGCCGACGGTCCTTCACAAACCTACAGGAATGGCAGATGTGAAAAATTCAATTTAATACCCGACAACTGGTTTCCTAAGTCCTGTCTAGAAACATTGGTAACACAATAAGGTTCATTAGTTAACATGAACTAAAAATGAACAATACTTCTTCTACAGCATTTATTAATCTTAGTTAATGTAAATTTCAACATTTACTAATACATTATTAAAATCAAAGGTTGTATTTGTTAACATTAGTTAATGCACTGTGAACTAACATGAAAAAAACAATAAATAGCTGTATGTTTATTAACTAACATTAACAAAGATGAACTAATACAGTAACATATGTATTGCTCATTGTTAGTTCATGTTAGTTAATACATCAACTAATGTTAACTAATGAACCTTATTGTTATTACATTTCTGATTGTCTTGGTCTAGCTAGTGGACCGACATAGACTGGTAAACAGCATGACTGACCAATGAAGGCTTGCTCATTAAACTAGTTAAGAATATCAGCATCTCCTAATGAGGACCTGGATCCAAAGCACAACATCTTCTAGATGCCATATTTCATTTGATGCAAACATTATGTTGGTCCCCGTCATGGGCTTACTAAACCAGCATTTTTTGGTTGGTGAACAATAAGACTATGCTGTTCCACCAGCTTGACCAGGAACAACCGTAGGCCTCAACGCTGGTCTTTTCAGCAGTCCATAGAGTATCTGAACATCCAAAGAGCTTTACCTGTAGGCATCATCTGAAGACAGGCCCATAGTTTTCATGATATAGGCAATGGCAATGGTTGCAGAGCGGGATATGCCAGCCAAGCAATGGACGATGACTCTGCAGTTTGACACCTTGGCTTTGTCTGTGGATAGAGAGAAACAGCAAACTGGTCAAAAGCAGTTCCACTGTTAAATTGCACACAAAGCATGAGGTAATCTCATTCGCCCACCTCAAATGCTGACATCACTCATACCTCCCTCAAATGCTGATGCACAGATGGCTTGTGTTAACCAAACCTCAAACCTGAGAGGATCTAACTTCTAACTTGCCTTCTAGAATACTCCATTGTCCATTCAGCAAACTTAAACTGCAGTTCATCGACTGGCCACTAGAGCCAAGGCTCCAAAAGAGAGTCAATCCCATAGACCCCCATGTTAAAATGCCCAACTTTACAGCAGAAAAAATGTGTTTATAGACCGAAAAGTGGTGTTGGAAGTGGTGTTAAAAAGCTAATTTTGCCCTTCATGACGACTGTGAGGGAGGTGAATTTCTTTATAACTCATCCGTTTAAATTATAATAAGCCTTAAAGTTCTGCATAATTAAGGGCGTGGCCAATTGAGTGACAGGTGGATTGCCGCTGATGTCTCTACTAGCCGTTTGTCTGCTGTCTGTTAGCGTCACGTCACCTCAGCTAATCCGCCTCGCTGCACATTTTCGTTTATCCGGGAGTGACTCGCGGCCAAGATGGCGACGGCCGGCTCCGCCCACTTTGAGCTTCAAAAATGCTCTTCAGAAACACTACGGGTGACGTCACAAACACTACGTCCATATTTTTTTTACAGTCTATGGTTCTTACCAGTGAACTCGTTGGTTTTGTCCAACCAAGCAAGCAGCTTCTCTCATTCGCCCACCTCAAATGCTGACATTACTCATATCTCCCTCAAATGCTGATGCACAGATGGCTTGTGTTAACCAAACCTCAAACCTGAGAGGATCTAACTTCTAATTTGCCTTCTAGAATACTCCATTGCCCATTCAGCAAACCATATAGTCTGGCATTCTTACCAATGAACTCGTTGGTTTTGTCCAGCCAAGGAAGCAGCTTCTCACAGTAGCTGTCGTTGACGGGAATGCGCATGAAGTGGTTGTCACTGATGAAGTCGGGTTTGGGGCAGGTGTTGCTGGCATTCAAGACATATGTGATACCATTCTGAGTCATCAGTTCCTGTTAAAAGATGGAAGTTTTGCATAAGTTCATGCCGACAGACTAATTCCAAAGAAATTCCACAGACAGTTTCCGACATCTTCCGTGAGCAGATTCCAGCTGTTTCAGACTCTGTTTGTCATGCATGCTGAAGCTTTTGTAAATGAGAGATATGTAGACAGATAATATGTCAAGAAAAAATGTTTTGGTGGTGCGTTTCGTGTCAACTTGACAGGGCTAACATTTAAATCAGCCCAATATCATTGAAAGTATTTTCTGGAATGCGTTCACTTGCCTGTTATCTAAGTAAGTGATGAGATGCGATACACTTCAATCATTTCAAGGTATGCACAAACACCCTCCAGGTAGAAGAAAACTATTCCTGGTTATCTGATGATGCCTCATGAATTTGTTATGTCTGCGCAACACAAACTGAAAGCATTTCCTGACTGAAAAATCTGACATCTTTGTCTCTTCTGTTCTGACCATCTTAATCAATCTCTCTATACCTTTTTGCTCTTTTGTAAAGTCATAAAAACACATAATCCATTTTTCCTTTTGCTATTGGGGCGAATGGGAAGGCACAAATTGTATTTGTTGTGTTTTCTGTTGACCACTATAGAATCAAACCAAACTATGCACTCTTGGGTTGTTTTAACCCAAATTTGGGTCAAATATGGACGAACCCAACCGTTGGGTTAAAAAATGTAATTTAAAAATGTAACCCAATGGCTGGGTTTGTCCATATTTGACCCACATTTCTGTTGAAACAACTCAACATTTTTTAGAGTGTGATGACTTCCCCTTCTGAAAACCCCAGAATTGATCATTTATTTTTAGGTCTACCAACCTTATTGAGGACGTCTCTCTGAGAGCCCAGGTACAGGTGTGGCAGGATTCGGGTGGGACCGATGTTGGCCACAGGTAAACAGGGCTGGGACAGGCTGAGAGGTACAATAGTGGCTGGTTTACTCTCACACAGGTCAGGGAAACAAGAAGAGAAAGCTGCAAAGCCACCTGAAAGGGAACAGAGAAGAAGAGAACTGTGTTAAGACGGATAATATCATCTTATTTGACACATTTAGGGCAAACCAATATAGCAACAACCATAATATGTATTACTCCCCTCGTGTGCATGTACATTGAGTCTTATTCGTATTTATATGCACAGGAGAACTTCTCACGGAAAAATAATTCTGCCTAATTCACGATATGTGTGTGGATTTTTTCCTAAATGAATGAATTTGGAATATTCTAAAGGGGTTGCATAAAACACGCCCAAACCATGTCCATATAAGGGCTTTCCACACAATAATGAAATATATTTAAGATGGAATATAAATGTATAAAATTAGTATGTGATTTTTTTTGCATACATGTGATTTCAGTTGCTCCTACAAATTCAGAATAAAATTTGATTCAAGATTTGTTTGTGAAAATGTTTTAGTGAATCAGACCCATTGTTCTTACACACACACACACACACACACACACAGTTTGCAGTAAACTCAATCACCTACGGTAAGAATGGAATAATAGTACAATGAAGGGGTTTTCCTAACATCCTAACCGACTGAATTGCACATGAACCCCGAACACAAACTCCACAGGGGCCAACAAGCCTTTCCGGCGCAGCAGAAATATCCTGTCATTTCAATTCCGCTTAAGCCACACAAGCATATCCAGAACACTTGGCGTACAGTAGATGACCCTCCACCAGGATGAAGAATACTGTGGTATATTTTTACACTCCCTGAACCAATGTTTACTCTTTCACTCAAGCAAACCATTTTGTAACCAACAAATATGGGTCTAGGCTGCTGCTGGGCTGCGAGAGCGGAGAAATCCCTCTCTGAAAAGGAAATGAGAAAAGCAATGGAGTGGTGAAAGCCGAGACATGCCACTTTACAAGGCAGATTGTGTGTCAGTGTCTGATTCTCTGCTCTCCTGCTTCCTGACTGATCTCATCTTCCTCACAGTGGGAACGAGGCGGGCCACAGAAACACTGACACCCAACCAGAACTCAGAGGAAGCACACACACACACACACACTTTTATTGTGAAAAATATCCCGAAAGTGATATTATAGACTTGTTACAACTAATAAACAAATATAATCTAGAAAATAATTCTGGTTGCGCTTTATTTTACAGTATTTGTACTTGCATGCACTTACAGTGTACTTACCTAAGAAAATACTGGGTTATATAAGGTAACTAGGTTAGGTTCAGGGTTAGTGCCTATAGTTATTACCCAGTTATTGCGATTAATTACTGTAATACACTTTAAAAAATGCTAGGTTGTTTTAACCCAATTTTGGGTCAAATATGGACAAATCCATCCGTTGGGTTAAATGTTTAAATTGCATTTTTAATCCAACGTTTGGGTTTGTCCATATAATCGACCCAAAATTGCATTTAAAAAGCATTTTTTAGAGTGTAGGTTCATATGTTTGGGTAACAGGGCTGTAAATTAAAGGATCTACCATAATTAGTTTATATTATTTTCAAATTTTGAATAGCGCTTGTAAATATATCATTCCAAAGCAACTTGACAGACAGGTTCACTCTATAAAAAAACACGTACGTAACACACATGGCAAGCCAATGTAATGACCTCAATATTTCTCAAATGAAGCCTCTTTTATTTGCTTTAGCCACAGATGACCTCAAATTCACAGTGTGTAATTCTTCAAATGAACATAAATGACTTTTATTTCCACAGAAACTGTGGCTTGTTGAGCTGTAAATGCCCGTTTGGAGCCAGCGCTCGCTCGTCTAATCTTGGACGCTCCGAGAAGAGCCTGCAGACGCCATGACGTCACTGAGCGAGTGTGTGAGTTCGCCCGGATCGTTCGTCTGAGACACACAGGCACACGCAAGTCAAGATGAGAGAATGACTGAGTTATGAAAATAGACTAGAGAAACTAAATAGCAACAAATGTTTGAATATGAAGGATAAAAAGCAGATGAGCTCATGAAGTAAGAGTCTCTAAGTATATGTGTGTGAAGGCTGACACAAAGGCATACCTCTCATTTATATATTCACCCATCAGTCCATTCATTTACCCTGCCATCCATCCAATTCACACATTCACCAGCCCAGCTCACTCTCTCATTCACAAAAGATAAAGAGTTCTGGACTTTTCAGCGTATGTTCGCATGACATCATTCAGCCATTAGATCTGCTGTGTGAGTCAAACCAAACAGACCCGTTTGAAAAACCCTTTCACATGAGTCACACATGACATCAGGACCCGGCTTGTCACGGAAGAAAAGTGCCAGTGATACTCAAATTACACCGGTGTAACCTCATGCTACGGGTTTAACAAGCTACCAGGAAGTTTCTGTGTAAATACTCACTCGGGGTGAAGATTATATAGAAAAGAGCAAACTGAATATTCAAATCAGCAAAGTGCTTTGTTTAAAAGAGCGCCTGTTCCTTTAAGGCCCAGATCAAGGCCTGCCTGTTTCCAGCTATTAAAAGCAACCGCCAAGCAGGATGACATCATCGCTCGACACGCGGGTGGCCAACAGGCCGTCTCTTCACACACACACACACACACACACTCGCCATAGACGTAATGGTTTTTATACTGTCCAAACTGCATATTCTGTCCTCTTACACTAACCACTAACCCTAAACCTACCCATCACACACACACACACACACACACACACACACACACACACACACACACACTAACCCGACCCCTAAACCTACCCATCACACATTAATTTCTGCATTTTTACATTTTCAAAAAAACTCATTCTGTATGATTTATAAGCTTGTTGTCCACAGTGAGTCCCCATGAGTGTGTGTGCATTCAGGTTTAAGTCTCCACCGGGATAGAAAAACATGTACACAAACACACACACACACACACACACATGCACTCCAGAAGTTTAGCTCGCTGTGCTCTGGCACCAGGCGAGGTGAACATGCTCTGACACGAGGGTTAACATCCAGCACTGATTAGCTTGCTTCATGACACACAGCCCACAGGCCTCCAGTCTCAGCTCACACACACACCAGCGAGAGGACAGAGAAGCAGACATGAACTGAGTTAGTGCGGACCTGGTCGGCTGACATTCCTCATGCATGATGTCAGCGAGTCCTGAGGCCGTCGGACAGACGGGAGGAGCTAACCCATCATCACACGAGGCTCGCTGACATCAAAATCACTTCATTACTGATTTTACTGCAGTGTGAACAAATTATACATTTTGTTATGCATAAACTTAGTGGTGACTTCCACAAAAAATATGTTTTGGTTTTCCCGAACATCTGGTTTGAAATAGCCAAGTCAAGTCACATTAATGTAGCACTAATTATATAATCCAGATTCACAGTAATAAACCGGAACATATCAGTGTCAGTGTTGCAGAAATCGTCAGTTATGAAAGAAATTCAGTGGTAAAGCGGCAGACAATGGTGTCGTTATTCAGCTCAAGTGACCACAAATATTACAGCTTCTGAATTTAGATTTAATGAAAAGCAGCACAGATCCCCCCTCTGGAGATCTCAGTGATATCAATCTCCCGAAATATCCTCATGGAAAACTCAAAGCGTGAGTAAAACACACCACTTGCAGAGAGGGGGATTGATTGGCTTTGTGCAGACTGTATTATTTTTTAATAAACACTCAAAAGGTATTCAAACCAAGCTGTTTGAAATTAAATCACATGTGCATTATCTGCCAGAATATATATATATGTGTGTGTGTGTGTGTGAGTGTGTGTGTGAGGGCTAAATAGAGATCTGTAGTATTTAGGGCCTTGCTTAGCAGGAGCTTACAGAAAGCATGCTAAATGTGTTCGTGGGGACGTGATACTGCAGCAAGTCCAGGCACATTGAGATTTATGGAATGACACAATGTCATATTTCAAATCTCGCAGCCATCAGGTTTCCATATTCCTGCTGTTGATGTCAGCGCATGATAGATTGAAGGCAATTACAATCTGCTGAAATAGTTCAAATCTTCACCTGCGATGTGTTGGCACACTCCGAATAAGAAACGTGAGAGAGAGGGAGTTCATCAAATAACACACATGCAAGACCCACTTTTTTTTTTTTTTTTTCAAATACTAACAAATATTAATATTAATAAAATATCAGTGAGAGACCTAAAAAAAGACAAAGTTTGTCTCCTCTTATATGTAAACAAAATGGTTACATGTAAAGTAAAACAAATACTCAAATCATGTGTTATGGTTTTCTTTATATTTATATATTTGATGTAATATTCTAGAAATTTATCATGTATTTATAATGATTTTATTTTGATTTTTAATATATATAATTATTTTTGTCATATATAACGTTTTTTATAATTCTTTAATTTAAAGAATAAATAATTAATATTGATAATACAATATAATTTACTTATTAAAATACGTTTTTACTTTATAATTTATTTATACATTTATTTATTTATTTATCTGTAAGTGAATGCAAACAGGAGGTAATTATATATATATATATATTCCTTGGGAAATAACCTCCTGTTTGCATGCACTCAATGAATGGTCATGTATTTAAATTAAGTCAAAGATCGAAACTCATGACTGCTTGTCATCGATGTCCAAACATGAGGAGGAGGATGAGGTCACTGAGATGCAATAAGATGAAGCGAACGAGAGACAGACTTGCATAAATACACACACACACACACACACTGAAAACCACATGATGCATTCTCATACACTCACATAACTACACTAACAGAGTGGAAAAGTACAAATTCAAGGCAGATGAATCACGAATAACGAAAAAGTTGCATGCAAAATCTTACTGTATATCTAAATCCCAAGCACACACACTCTCCAAGCACACACACACACTCTCCAAGCACACACACTCTCCAGCTCACCTCTCAGATCTCGCCCTTCTTTAATGCGCCTGACGCGCATCTTCAGCCTCATCTCGCTCTCGTGCATGTCTGTCAGTGGAGGAGGATCAGCAGGGCATCCAGGACACACGGAAACCTGCAGGAACTCTGCACAATCCAGCCGAGCTCAGATGAGCACTGATACACTGACACACTGATATCAGAGACGCCTTTGTGTTTCAGCGGCCGCGCGCTCTTTCCTCTCGTGCGCCTTTTCACTTCTGACTTTCAGAGCGAGCGCGCGCGCCTGCCTCTCTAATGTTGCGCCTCCTCCCTCTCTCTCTCTCTCTCTCTCTCTCTCTCTCTCTCTCTCTCTCTCTCTCTCTCTCTCTCTCTCTCTCTCTCTCTCTTCCTCTCTCTCTCTCTCTCTCTCTCTCTCTCCTGTGTTCAGTAATAGCTCATGTGTAAGGCATGCAACCACATTCCTGACTCATCAGACAACTATGCGGCCACCGATGGGGCCAGAGCCGCGCAGAGGGAAGAGTGTGTGTGTGTGTGTGTGTGTGTGTGTGTGTGTGTGTGTGTGTTTGTGTATGTGTGTGTGTGTGTGTGTGTGTGTGTGTGTGTGTGCGCGTGTGTTTGTGTGTGTGTGTGTGTGTGTGTTTGTGTATGCGTGTGTTTGTGTGCGTATGCGTGTGTGTGTGTTTGTGTATGCGTGTGTGTGTGTGTGTGTGTGTGTGTGTGTGTGTGTGTTTGTGTGTGTTTGTGTATGTGTGTGTGTGTATGCGTGTGTTTGTGTGTATGCGTGTGTGTGTGTGTGTTTGTGTGTATACGTGTGTGTGTTGTGTTTTTTGTGTATGTGTGTGTGTGTGTGTGTGTGTGTGTGTGTGTGTGTGTGTTGCAATCAACAGGAGCTGTAGTTGTTTCGACCGATCTCTCTGTTTACTGTAGGCATCATCATTGCTTATGTAATGGACACATTATCACGCGCATGATCTGTGTGTCCCGTCACTGGGAAGTCCATGTTGACTCACTGCACTTCACACTCGGCTCAACAAAAGAACAGTTTGTCCTTGAATCAATCAGCGTTAATCACGGCTGATATCATCAATCATTAGCCGTTAATCATCCATATGCTAAAATCATACAGGGATAGATTGAATCCATTATTCGTCCATTTCTCTTAGATGTATAGTGCTAAACCCGTTAATCTGCAGCACAAGGGTGCAAAAAAGGTCAATTTCCAATTATTAGTAATTAATCATTCAAACTGACATCATGATTTGATAGATCTAATACATTATGTGTTCAGATGCCTATAGTGCTAAAACCTAAGGCACAAAGATGCAACCACATTGGTGTAATTCATGTGAAGTTCAGCGTACCTGAAAAGGTCAATTGTCAATCATCGGCTGTTTATCATCCGTACACTGAAATGTTGATGGGATAGGTTTAATATAGGCTATTATGTGACCTTTTCTCCATGACAGATGTAAACATACACTGGCCTGGTTTCACGGACAGGGTTTAGATTAAGCCATATTAGGCCTTAGTTCAGTTATTTAAGTAGCTTTTATAAACATGCCTGTGTGAAACAAATCTTGAGACAAAACAATGACATTGACCTATTTTAAGATACATCAGTGCAAGTTTCTCTCAGTTTAACAGCTCAAACATGTGTTTCAGTCTGGGAGCTTACGCCTGGTCTGTGAAACCGGGGGCTAAAGTGTTAAACTGCAGCATGACAGTGCGATCACATTAGGGACATTTCAGAAAAATTTGCAGAGGAAAAAAAACACACCTTCAGTTGTTGGCTGTTAATCACCCAGACTGATCATCATGATGGGATAGATAGAGCTGTGCATACACAAAGTGCTAAAACATTCGTTAAACTACAGCATGACGGTGCAATCAAACTGGTGAAATTCTAGTTTCACTAACAATAATAGGTACAAATTGAATCATTAGACATTAATCATTCATACTGGGAAAGAATGAAACTGAGAACACTCAGAAACTGTGTGTGAAGTGCTAAAACATTCGTTAAACTACAGCATAACGGTGCGGCGACATTAGCGAAGTTTCGCTAAAACATCCATTGGCCATTAATCATCCATATATGATACTGATGACAGGATAGATTGAATCCATTATGTTCATTTCTCTATGAAAGATACAAATGTAAATATACATAAAGCGCTAAAACCTTCGATCAAACTGCTGCATAAAAGGTACGGTGACTTTGAGTGAACAACTTGAACCTGTTGGGGAAATCTTTTGCACGAATGTAAAATTCCTGATTGTGTAGATTCCTATGAAAATGACCAGATTTTGGCCCTTAAAAATTGGCCAAACAACAGTAAATTGGACCGCAACTTAAGGCATTTGCAAACAAATTAAAAGGACAGCTCATCAAAGAATAAAAATCCTCTCATCATTTGCTCACCCTCAAGTCTGGTCAAAAGACCCCCCCCCCCCCCCCGCCACCCGTTCAATTAATGTCAATGGGGTCCAAAGTTGTTTGGTTACCAATATTTTTCAAAATGTCTTATTTTGTGTTTCACATGCAAGAGCGAGTATCTAAATGATGACAGAATAATAGAATAGAATAGAATAGAATGATAGAATAGAATATAATAGAATAGAATAGATTAGAATAGAATAGAATAATAGAATAGAATAGAATAGATTAGATTCGAATATAATAGAATAATAGAATAGAATAGATTAGATTAGATTAGATTAGAATAGAATAGAATAGAATAGAATAATATAATAGAATAGAATAGATTAGAATAGAATAGAATAATAGAATAGAATAGATTAGATTAGAATAGAATAGAATAGAATAGAATAGAATAGATTAGAATAGAATAGAATAGAATAGAATAGAATAGAATAGAATAGAATAATACAGATAAGTGTTGTTTGTTTGTTATAAAACAAGGTGCGTGTTCAGCTTTTCTCCGTCCACTTCTCTCTGTTGGCTGCAATGGTGCAGTGACATTTCTCAAGGTTGCACAGGTTGCCAGATCAGTGAAACTCGAGATGGCAAATTAGGACCCGACGGGTTCCTGTACCAGTTTTAATTGAGGGGCTTTTCGCTGACCGACCTGCACGTTTCTGTTTGCCCAAAGTTGTGTGTATGACTGCAGTGCTGTAAATAGTGCTGTGAGTAAGGTAGCTATTTCTGTACGCTGTTTCAGTGTTGAGGGAGAATACTACATCTTTAATGCAGAACAATGACACTGACTGCTGGATGACTGCAGGGATATTAACGTAGCCCCTATACACACACACACACACACACACACACACACACACACACACACACACACGCTTTTGCATGTAATTATAAACTGATCCACACTTCTAAAAATGAGAAATATGATAATTGCCTGAATATGTGCGGTGCAGACTTGAGGGAACACAGGTGCTAATTTACACACACACACACACACACACACACACACACACACACACACACACACACACACACACACACACACACACAGACACGCTGCCCAGCAACAGAGGACAATAATAAAAAATTGTCACGTGAATAGTTTTTTTCCCTTCCAAAACTGAATGTAGGACTCATAACCAGCACTAGATGGCAGTAGACCAACATCACACACACACACACACACACACACACACACACACACACAGTCTTCCTAGCAACTGCTGGAGTCCTGGAGAATCTGGATCTGTGTTCGGAATGGAAAACTAGCTTACTATATTCCTCACAGTCCATGCTGAACACATTTTTAGTAGAATGAGTGTATAAGCAGAAATACACACTTCAAACAAAGACATCTGATATCCAGCAGAGAGTCATTAAAGATGCAGATGCGTTTATGAAGCATGTGAACTGTGTGCTGCCATCTTTGCTTGGCCAGTTTTTGTGAGCTAATCACATCAGCTATAAATAACAACATAATTAACATCCAATTATTAAAAATGCATGAATGTAACCTAAATCAAATCTCAAAATGAATATCCATTTCCATGCAATACATTATAATGTTGTGATGCCTAAATTCACTTTATTTGTATTGTAGCCTATTTGTATTCAATTGTATTTTATAATTAGAATGCTTGCAGTGGCAAAATTGGGCACGGTTGCTAAGGTGTTCTGGGTGGTTGCTAGGTGGTTGCTATGGTATTCTGGGTGGTTGCTATGGTGTTGCTATGCGGTTGCTAGGGTGTCAAAATATCATAATAAAAATAAAAATATGCTGTATCAAATATCAGAATCATTGTTGAATGCAATGCATTACATGATGTGATGCACTCTGGCATGTACAACACAAATACAGTAAATTGGTCACATAAAATCTAGATGTGTGTGTAGTTTCAGTACAGAAGAACTAGTCGTATGCTTTTCCAAAAGAGAGCAGAGATCAAACATGTGCAGATCTATTAGTTCACTGCACTGCAAATATACCCGTTTATCTTAAAGCAGGAGTTTTCAGGTGGGATGATCCGGTTCCTTCCTCTGATGCCGGAGATGTGGGAAGAAAAGAGTGGAAGGGGGAATAAATCACACATTCTTCCTCAGTGAGATAACCTCGGCACATCTTCACATGCCTTGGCCAAACACGCAGACTTCATCCGCCACCCACCAGGCCTTTATTTCAGTCTTCTCCAATATTACACGGATTTAGAACAGAACGTCATAATTCCCGATCCCGAGTCAGAAAATGGTGTGTGTGTGTGTGTGTGTGTGTAGCACATCTCTCACTCCTCATAAGGCCATGACACTCAGGAGTGTTTTAGCATGATATCAGCTCACGGTAATGTTTCTCGCATCAGTTTCTACACGTTCATCTACATGACCAGAGCAGGTAAAACACCGCGTCTGTTGACAGAACTGGTTGTTAAGACTTGCTGCAAACAAGCAATCAACATGTAATTCCAGCCGTGACGTGTCTCCCGTGTGTGTGTGTCCTGGCATGCCTCGAGTGTGATGTAGGATCCCAGAGAAGAGGATCATCACACACTCTCTTGACCCACTAAAACCCCCGACAGCTGCAGGGTCACTGACTCCACAAGACATTTAGAGAGACTGACCTGTTAGGTCACTGGGAGCACTGGGAATTTTTATGTTGGGCTCAGTCAGCGCTTGCTGAAGGATGTGCTCATGTTTTGTTGTCGGACACTTAAACAGGCCCAGGTGTATTTCAAGAGAACGAGCGAACAAACGAAGAACGAACTGGTGTGATGTCAACAAAATCAGGCCAAAGCTAAGCTCACCAAAGCCATCTTCGCAGAAATGAGACGCTCAGGGGTGTGTTTACCGCCGCCGTAACTCGCTGCTTCACTATCACAGTACGATGCATCGTTGAAGAAGTCAAATAGCTAGTCTCGAATGTTTCCTGAAACTGTATTGTCGCAAATTGGTTGCACGTTGGTTAATGATGTCATGCAGGTGTTGGAGTAATAACTACCTTTAAAGCTACACTGTGTAACTTTTTAAGTTGATTCTTTGCAAAAAACACTTTGTTCTTTCAAAATGATATGCGCTCATTAATGTGTAATTACTTCCACCAACTAATCAAGTATTCTCGTAAGCATTGAATCTGCCATTTAGAATACATACGAGCGAGCCACTCGAATGGCGGCGGCCATGTTGCGCCTCCATCTTTATAAGTCAAGTCAAGTCAAGTATATTTGTATAGCGCTTTTCACAATACAGATTGTATCAAAGCAGCTTCACAGTATTAAATTAAAATAATACATCAATGTTTGTTTCTAGTGGAAAACGTCCACGTTTGGTAATGCTGATCAATAGTATTGTTGATTGATTAATTAAATTAAATATTCCCAAATATCCCCAACTGAGCAAGCCAAAGGCAACAGTGGCAAGGAACCGAAAAACTCCATCAGGTGACCTAATGGAGAAAAAAAAACCTTGGGAGAACCCGGGCTCAGTCGGGGGCCAGTTCTCCTCTGGCGTTTATGAACTAGAGGTCGGATTTAACTGTAAGATTAAAAGTATTATATGAATGCCTGGCTGAAGAGATGCGTCTTTAATCTAGTTTTAAACTGGGAGAGCGAGTCTGAGCAACGAACAGTATCTGGAAGGCTATTCCAGAGTTTTGGAGCTAAATGTGAAAATGCTCTCCCTCCTTTGGTGGATCTAGATATCCTAGGTATGACCAAAAGCCTCGAATTTAGTGATCTTAAAGAGCGCGATGGATTATAGGGCGATAGAAGATCCGTTAAATAGACTGGAGCTAAGCCGTTTAGGGCTTTATCTTGAAAATACATTAGACAAAGAGGGACATACCTGGAAATTCAAGCTTCGCCTTTCACGTTTTCACACTCAGTGGCGCCGTGACGAATGCGAGGGGGAGATTACTCGCGACTGCCGGCAGATTTGAAATAATACGTCCACCGTAGGAGTTAAAACGCCCTCGGAATGGGAGGGGCTAGAAAGTAATGTTCAGTTGGTAGTCATAAACAATTTCACCGCTAGATGGGAGAAAATCCTACACAGTGTAGCTTTAATGAATCAGTTTGAGATTGAATTAACGCTAGATGTTTTGCTATAAATTACAGACATGGCATCAGAGCACTATTTCCAATTTTTACTTCCAGATTCACTCATAGGATTGTTGTGTGAAACACAGTTGAACTGCTGACAACGTAACTTGCGACCATAGTTGGTTAACAATGCTTTTTGGAAACACCCCCCCCCGGCCGGTAAAAACCTTCGAAGTCCCATTGGTCTGTGGTGATGATGTAACGTGTGGGTGTGGCTCTGAGGCTCCGCCTTCTTTGAGGTGAAAGTTAATTTGAGGCCTTTCAAGGTCAGATGCGAATAAAAACATGAACACACTGGAGAGCTGCTTCATAGTAGCAACTAAAGCTGTAGTTCTAATTAAAAGAGACACTGACGCTGTTTTTCACGCTTGATCCTGTAAAGCTGTTTGCTTCTTAGTGCTGTATAAATGAACAAGACGTGACTTTACTGCCATACAATATCATGATCGGTGCATCCCTAGTAACTCACTATAAACATGCTAACTAACTTTGACTAACTTACTCATTCATATTCTCTCAAAACTGTTGCTCCACCATGACAGTATTTGACCTGAAGACACTACAGAAGAAGAGAGTTTGTGTGTGAGTAATGTGCACTACAGCACCCCTTGTGGCGACACTGCAGACGTTGTGTTATCAATTAAAGGGACAGTCACACTACTTTTTGCATTCCATTGACTTCCATTTATACAGTATGCATTACTATATTACTGCGATTCAAAGTTCAAGTTTGGTGACCTCTAACCTGCAAAATTCGTATCACTTGAAGACACATGCCTTTTATTGAAGACAAGATTTATATATATTTTTATATTTTGCATTTATCATTATTTGTTATATGTTGCTGCAGTGCATGGAGGAATGTTGCACGCTCAAATTCACACAACACACAAAACACAAAAGCTTGCACAACTATACAGTTAGCATTCACATAGTTGTGTGTAGGAGTATATTTTAGGACTTCTAAACACATAGAGGCATGCGTTTCACACACACTGCCCTACATTGGGGATCTGTACACAATCATTCATGCTGGGAAGCAAATATGCCTCTGGTTCCTGTCACAGGGAAAATCTCATTCATTTGTTTGGTCATTTTGAAAAGCATTCCCAACTTTTAAATCACGCTGTTTAGAAAGCGCTCATCACTCTTCTCGTTTGTTCGGAGAAGATGAATCTGTGCATGTGTGTGTAAGGCCCTGTTACTTGGAGAAATAAACACAGTATTTAAGAGCCAGATACAGACTCTGCATTCCTCCAACAGGAACTATGCACTCCAGATTTCTGACGCAATGGAAAAAATGAAAGGAAAAAAGAAATCACAATATGTCTCAGTCAGAGGAAATGTGTGTTGTGGATTTGGAAACTTCAGCTCAGAGAGAGAGAGAGAGAGAGAGAGAGAGAGAGAGAGAGAGGGGGGGAGGGGGGGGGGGGGGGGGGGAGAGAGAGAGAGAGAGAGGGAGAGAGAGAGAGAGAGAGAGAGAGAGAGAGAGGGGGGGGGAAATAGTTGCTCTTGTGTTTTCAACAGGACAGTAGATTGAAAATGCATAACGAATTTAGTACTAAAACTTAAATTCAACGTGAAATCAAAATTGACAATCCTTGTTTTTTTTTGTTTTTTTTTATATTGCAGTGTTTATTCTAAATGATTTATCGGTGCACATCATTATTGTTTTAAATTCATGTTCCTGGTAATCTTGAATCAGAATAACAGCAGCATCTCTTCTCTGATGACGAGGGCGGGGCTATAACCTGTCACTCACATGAGATCAGCCAATAGCAAACCACAACCATCCAACCAGCCAATCAGTTCCCCACAGACACAATCAAGCCCCGCCTACATTTGTTCTTGTTCCTGAAGCGTTTCACTCGGATATACGGCACAATAGAGCAGAAAGGATGATTGCAACTTCTGTTTCATGTTGACTTTGTACCTAAAACATTCAAATGCATAATCTATTGTTTGATTTTCCAGTTTTACACGACTCCTTTGTGATCTGGAGGATTTCCGTCGTGTTGCGACTAATGCTTTCAACTGTGTTTTTAACTTTTGTTTGCTTTGTAAAGTGCATTGTGTTTTGTGCAAGATTGCGCTACACTCATTTTGGTTTCTAAAAGCATCATCATCCAAAATATACAATATATTATGCACCGGACAGAACAGAACTTTGTCCCAGAGGTCTCTTATTTTTCAAACTAACTCTAACATGGACATGACAGCATGACTGATCCTGAGTGGATCTCATTTAGTTTCTCAGAACCTCTGCATGAGGTAAGAGCAAAATGCATAAATAATAGAAGGCACATTAATAAATAAATACTTAAAAAATAGACAACATTTTGCCATTCTTGTACATGTTTATCTCTCGTTCACAGCAGAACACATAAATAATTCGAGTTATGAGGCCTAATTAACAGAGCATTAAACTGCATTTTAATTTCATACCTTATGTTTCTACAAATACAGTGTATTAAAATGGTTTAAAAACAGCTTACTTTTCAACAACAGCTCAGTTTTTTAAAACATTGTCTGCAATGTTGACTTCCGCTTCACTGGCGTGTGGCTGAGGCATCTCTCCTGTAAACTCGGGTCATCTTCTGCCCGGGATAGATGTGTGTCGTGTTACTTCACCGTTACGGGCAGCTGTCGAGCGATCCTCGACTCCTTTTCCAGCCGGGATGATAACAGTGTTTGTGTTGCCCGGTGACCGCCTGATTAAAACACGGGGCGAAGGGGATGCCATGCGAGCGTCGTGAATGTCAACAGATGCACTTCTATTTCAGGACAGGGAGAGACACAGATAAATCGAGATTCACTTACACGTGTCTGATGTCTCGACAGTTCAACACCTTTACAGGGCTGAACTAATCAACTGAACACACCTGGTGCACGGCATACAGGCTCGCGTTGGAATTAGCCCATTATTATAGGTAACTAAAACTAAAACCAAGGCATTTGCATTTCTTGAAGCATAATACTCAAGTCAACTTCATTTATAAAGCGCTTTTAACAGTACAGATTGTTTCAGAGCAGCTTCACAGTGATAACAGGAGATTACAGTAACAGAGATTGTTTTGGCTTTACAGCAGATCTAGAATAAAGTTATTGTCCAGCTAAAGTTAGTTTTGATTGATTCACTTCCGTTGCAACGATCATTAGTTATTAACTCAGGGGCCGCTAACACGACACCGTTCTAACAGAAAACAGAAGACTTTTAATGGCCGTTCATTTGCACAACAACAGTGTTTGGCGGCTAGAGAACGCAAACTATGAAACAGGATCCAAGGCGCAAGTTTAGAATTTTTTTTGAAAACTTTATCATCTCCGTGTAAACTTCAAAAACATGAATCTGTGAAAACGGTGACGGCGTGCACATGCATATTATGTGTTTAGTCTATAGATATGAATGAACAGTCTTCCTAACATTGTCCGGGAAGCAGACACACTCTGTCAGTTCAAAGCTAGACTAAAGACACATCTCTTTGACCTAGCATACACATAACACATTATAGACTTCTATAATTCAATGTTAGGCTGCATAGATTAGGTCAGCCGGAACCGGGAAACACTTCCCATAAATCCTGATGTACTCATTGCATCATAAGAAGAATGATGTCTACGCTAATATTAGTCTCTGTGTTTATCCCGAGGTTTACCACAGTCCGCCGGATCCAGGCCGTATCCAGATCTGATGAAGGACCTGCGCCTGAACATGACGACAACGCAGTGCTGAAGTGTCAGCTAGTCTCTCCCTGTGAAGGCCTCCTTCCCTTTACCTCTCTACAGATAAAGCATTGTCGGGATAATTCTGGTTCACGTGGCTATGCGGAAGCGATACAAATTCTGTATTATTAATTTTAAGGTCAGACAAGTAGTTCGTTGAGGATTGATTTGTAGGGAAGGACTACACGCCTGCACACATATATTCAAACGCACATCCTTATAGACTGAACTCGTAATACGCATGTGCACGCCATCAGCGTTCTCACGGGTTCGCGTTTTTAAAGTTTGCGCAGAAAGAACTTAAGAGTTTTCTGTTAGAACGGTGTCGTGTTAGCGGCCCCTAAGTTACTAATGATCGTTGCGACAGAAGTGAATCAATCAAACTAACTTTATCTGGACAATAACTTTATTCTAGATCTGCTGTAAAGCCTAAACAATCTCTGTTACTGTAATCTCCTATTATCAATATCTATAATCTGTATTGTTAAAAGCGCTTTATAAATGAAGATGGCTTGACTTGACTTGAATATGTGTGCAGGCACGTAGTCTTCTTTACAAACTGACTTGACCAAATTACTTGTATCCATGTGAAAATGTTGGTTCCCCAAAAGAGCCTTTCAGTGAACCGCTCTTAAAAGAACCTGGAAAGTTTGCATTGATGTTAAAGGTTCTTCATGGAACCATCAATGCCAATAAAGAACTTTATTTTTAGGCCTATAGAAATGATACTAAAATGACACTGTCCTCATACCTGCAGTTTTGCCTGTGAAGGAAAAGCCCGATCTGGCAGCGTTTGCCCCTCGTTCTGGCCGGCTACCAATGTGCTGGATATCGCAAGCTGTTCGTTAGAAAAAATTACCTTATTACACCACACCACATGCTATGCTGTCAATCAGCAAATGCCACAAAGCTTGGTCAGCATGTGTCCGTTTTAAAGATGCAATCAATCTCAGACTCAGAGTCCCACTAGAGTTCATTACCAGCAAAACACATTCACTGCCAGCAGTCTCTGCTACACGCTTTATTGATGTTCATCTGATAAATTAAACACTGAAACCATGTGGACTACGACCTCGCAGGAAAGAAAAATCACCTCCGTCTCTTCAAAATCTCAGTTGTTTCCGCTAGACAAGAATGAGAGTGAGAGGAGAGTTTGGTATCATGCTTGAAAAACACCCAAAACAACAAAATAAAAAAACTTCCACGTCTCCTCTAGAGTTCAGATTTGCTTTAAATCTCATGTTGAACTTCACATTCATTTCATCGCCCCATATTCTGATGGTATGCCAGTAATCATCTCATTTTATTGTCACATCTTTTCTTCTCTATTGTGCCGTATATCCGAGTGAATCGCTTCTGGAACAAGATCAAATGTGGGCGGGGCTTGATTTTGTTCGTGGGGAATTGATTGGCTGGTTGGATGGTTGTGGTTTGCTATTGGCTGATCTGATGTGAGTGACAGGTTATAGCCCCGCCCTCGTCATCAGAGAAGAGATGTCGCTGTAATTCTGATTCAAGATTACCAGGAACTTTCATTCAAAACAATAATGATGTGCAGCGATAAATCAATTAGAATAAACACTACAATATTCCATAAAAAAACAAAACAAGAATTGTCCATTTTGATTTCATGGTGACTTTAAGGAGAAATCAGTCGGTAGACTCTAATGATCAGGAGACTGATGAAGTTAGGACATTCTCTCGCTCACATACATACACATGACTGTACATCTGACTCTCATATCAAGCTCTGGCTCGGGAATGTCGTGGATTGATCGTGAACGACAGAGAAGAAGGAGGCCAGGAATCCACAGAGATCAAGCCATGAGGATTTGATTTTATAAGCCAGCAGAATTATTGTTCTTGAAAAGATCTTTTCACATGGGAAATAATGTGAGAAACTATTACTTCAAGTTGAAGAGTTTGCTTTTGACTTTCTTGAAGGTGAAGTCATATTTTCAATGTTAAACAGGACCTTTAAACATGCCTTTCTTTTTCATTTTCAACTTTTAGTGTGTAATGTTGCTGTTTGAGGATGAAGAAGCTCCAGTTCTTCTCTATATCAGTGTCAGTGTTTCTGAACTCCTGAAACGCCTCCATTGTAGTCTTGAGTTTCTTCCGGGAACGAACATCACAATATTCCTCATTATAATAATTCATACGCAGAATAAAGGGGAGGGGCCTGGTTGAGTTAGTTAGTAGTGTGTTAAACTGGTGATTATGGTAAGAGGCGGGACATTTCCCAAACACACTCGAAGCGCTCGACCAATCACAACACACTGATCCAGCCGACCAATCAGAGCACAGTGTGCTTTTCAGAAGGAGGGGCTTCATAGAGACTGGAAGTAATCAGGAGTGTGTTTCCTGTACGCCGCTGTAACTCGCTGCTTCACTACTATAGTACGATACACTATAGTTATACGTTCTTACACTAGAGCTCGTTCACACATGCACACTCTTCAGAAACGACACTTTAAATCTCTTGACAAACTAAAAGACGTAAATGACATTTGTATGTATTCAATAAGAGACACAGGTTGTACTGAATGTCAGCTTGCTTATTTTGCTCAAGATCAGGATTTATTGAGTCCACATGTCATGCAAACTAGAGACTCTTCTTCTAACCACAGGTGGAGATCTGTCGTTCACACACAACTCTGCGATGCTGTTTGCGAATGTTCGTTGGAACGATGGTTTCGGGAAACACTGACTCGTTGAACTATGATGATAACGACTGAGCTTGCGAACATAGTTGGCTAACGATGCTTTCAGGAAATGGAGCTGCTACAATATGGGAAAAACAGTCAAGGAAAACCCTGAAAGCGAACCTCAATCCAAACCTAAGGTAAGACGAATAAATGAAGAGGTTCTTTTAGTGTAGACAAAGCATTAATCCTTTAGCAAACTCATTAGCGGCTCACATTAGAGCTGAGCGTTCAGCATTAATGTGGGTTTGCTCCAGTTGGCACGATGCCCTCAGTCGTGTTCCTCTGAAGTGTGTGCCAGCCTCGGATACTGAGGTTATAATGAAGCAAAACGATGGATAAATGGGCCAGAGCTGACATTGTTCTGCAGGGCGAGTGGAAGAACTGAGGCAGAGTTTAGAGCAGGAGGAAAGAGGAACCGAGGAGGAAGTGACATCGTGGCCCAGTTTCTGTGTGTGTCAGAGCGCTTCTGTGAGGCTCAGGAACCTGTGAACAACACAAACCAGTGGCCACAACACAAACCAGTGGCCACAACACAAACCAGTGGCCACAACACAAACCAGTGGCCACAACACAAACCAGTGGCCACAACCAGTGGCCACAACACAAACCAGTGGCCACAACACAAACCAGTGGCCACAACACAAACCAGTGGCCACAACACAAACCAGTGACCACAACACAAAACAGTGGCCACAACACAAACCAGTGACCACAACACAAACCAGTGGCCACAACTCAAACCAGTGACCACACCACAAACCAGTGATCACAATACAAACCAGTGATCACAACACAAACCAGTGATCACAACACAAACCAGTGATCACAACACAAACCAGTGGCCACAACACAAACCACTAACCACAACTCAAACCAGTGATCACAACACAAAACAGTGACCACAACACAAAACAGTGGCCACAACACAAACCAGTGACCACAACACAAACCAGTGGCCACAACACAAACCAGTGGCCACAACACAAACCAGTGACCACAACACAAACCAGTGGCCACAACTCAAACCAGTGACCACAACACAAACCAGTGGCCACAACAAGAGCCGGACTCTTACTGAGGGCGTCAGTGTCATGTATTTATAGTGAAGTAGAGAGTACTGTGTTTTTGAGGTTTTAGGTGAACTTTTTAAGCATGTACTCAAGCTGCATGAACTCCACGATTGCAAAACCCCATGATTCAGTTTGCATTCATTTAACTTTGCTGTTTGTATTTAAAATATATATACTGTATATATATATATAATTTTTTTTTATCATTTATTATATATATATATATATATATATATATATATATATATATATATATATATATATATATATACACACATGAATAATATGTATTAATAATAAATTATATATATAAAATATTATTAACAATAAATAATAATAATAATAATAATAATAATACAAATATTATAATAACAAAAAATAAATAAAAATAAATGTGATCCCATATTTTTGGACCATATACTATACATGTATAAGCTCAAGTGTAATTTTCAGGTGTACTGTTCATCACTTTTACTTTTTTTTTTTATGTTAATTTGTGACATCTCAATTATTATGAGGTCACATGAACTGTAATGTATAATAGTTACATGAAAAAAAAAACCAAGATGATGAAAAATGATATTTAAACTGGTTAAAGATTAAGTGTTATTTTGTTTTAACTTTTTGCACATGTACTTATGCGGCACAGACTTGAATAATGCAAAACCATTTTTCATTGATTTAACCCTGCTGTTTATATGTATTAATTTGCAAAATCTTAAAACTACAGTTTATCTGAATAAACAATTAAATATATGCATAAATAAACCCATAAATAAATATGTAAATAAGTAAATAAATGCATTTGTTGATGTTCATTTGTGCCTTAAAATAAATGTATGAACTGTTATGCACTATAGTTATAGCCTACATTATTGTTTTTTTAAACATGAGAAAATGCTGTTTAAACTAGTTTTAGATGAAGTGATGAAAGTATGTTCCCCTTCTCTCACTGAAGAACACTGCCTGGCATTTCAGCTTGACACAAAATAAGAGGAAATACTGAATTTGAAGAATCCGCCGTTTTCTAAATGCTGCAGGTCTAGAGTTTCTTCTTGATTTTACAGTTTGATTTGGGTCTGTTTTCCTGTTTGCTCTTGCCAATCTCAGTTGAGTGTAAGACTGCAGTGTTCCTGCCCTCTGGTGTCTGAGATCCGCCACTGCAACACACAG
Source organism: Squalius cephalus (assembly GCF_949319135.1). NCBI lineage: Eukaryota > Metazoa > Chordata > Actinopteri > Cypriniformes > Leuciscidae > Squalius > Squalius cephalus. The sequence goes on along the minus strand of NC_137127.1, from coordinate 46,934,542 downwards.
CAGGAATACACAAGCTGGAGCAGAGATCGTGTTCTGGCCCATTAAGGTCAAACCCTATTAGCATGTGTCAAGAGAGATAGGGCAGGGAATGAACGGGTGTGTGAAGAACGGTGGTTTAACTGAACCTCCTCCAGGAAGACGAGAAACAAACTCATCTGATCATCTGTAATCAACTCATCAGTTCCCATCCTAATGAACAGAATCCCTGTGGCCTTCCCACAATCCCACACAGCTCACTCTCCAGATCTCTCTCTATGTGTCTGTCTCCATGTCAGCCTTCCCTCGTTCTTCCCACTTTTCCCTGTCACGTCCCTCTCTTTTATTTTTATCGCTGTCACTTTCTCTCTTTCTGATTCCTTTGCTGTCTTTCTTTCCCTCTTTTTATATCTCCATCACTTCTTCTGCTGTTACTACCCATTGTGTCTTACAATTTCTCTCTCTCTTTTCCCTTCTGTCTCTCCCTCTATATACAGGGAAAGTCTTCTCAGCAGATGACACACACACACACACACACACACACACACACACACACACAGCTTGTCGAGGAAACTTTACAGACTCAAGCTGTGCAGAAAAAAGAAGAAATAAGGCAAAAAAGTGAAAACAAGATAAAGAGAATTGAAAGCATCAGGTTTTTGTGATGATTTTTTTAAATATATGAAGAAATAATAGAAGTATGAAAAAAAAATCAGAGGGTCCAAAAATCCGCTTTTCCTGATGTCTTAATACAATTAGATTAAATGCAAACAAAAAATGCATTTACTGTAAATAAAAATTAAATAAATGTATACTAAATAAACAATTAAATAATTATAGACCAATAAACAAATAAATGCATAGTAAATAAATAAATAAATGGTAATAAATAAATGCATAGCTAACTAAATGCATTATAAACAAACAAACAAACAAATAAATAAATAAATAAATTAATAAATCTTAATATATTAACAATAAAAACACAAACAAGTCAAGCTCTTCATTTTCATTCGACAGGTACAGTGTTATTCCATTAAATTAAAATATATAGTTATAGAGAGAAGTATTAAAAAGTTAGAGGGTCCAAAAATCCACTCTTTCTGTTGTATAAATTAAATAGATAAAGTGCAAACCAAAAACAAAAAATGTGCATTTAATGTGAATAAAATTGTATTAAATAAATACATATATAAATTATAAATAAAAATAAATAAAGAAACAAATAGATAGATAAATAAACAAATAAATAAATGCATAGATAACTAAATGTATATTTAAATAAATAAATGCACTATAAATAAATAGACAGACAGATAGATAGATAGATAGATAGATAGATAGATAGATAGATAGATAGATAGATAGATAGATAGACAGACAGACAGACAGACAGACAGATAGATAAAAATCCAACATACAAATAAGTCAAGCTGTTCATTTCTATTCTAGAGGTATAATATTATTCCATTAAATTAAAATATATAGTTATAGAGAAAGTATAGAAGTATAGAAATGTTAGAGGGTCCAATGTCCATGAGACGTCCAGGAGTGTGTTTCCCGTACGCCGCTGTAACTCGCTGCTTCACTACTATAGTACGATACATCGCTGAAGAAATCAACTAGCTCTAGTCACGACTGTTTCCCGAAACCGTATTGTCGCAAATTGGTCGTTCAATCACGTTGGTTAATGATGTCACACAAGTGTTGGAGTAATAATGAATAACTTTTAATGAATCTGTTTGAGATCGAATTAATGCCTGATGTTTTGCTATAAATTACAGATTAATGAGGATAGGAGCAGGCTTCACTCAATTTTGATAATACACTTTTTAGAGTGCTGGCCTAAAAATATAATACATAAGAATAGGACAGAGGCCGCACTATGCATAAACGTTTTTTATTCGTTGCACAAACGCGTTTCGGCGTGTGCCTTCTTCAGTGTCTTGCTATAAATTACAGACATGACATCTAAGGACTATTTCTAATTTTTCTCAGTTATTTTGCTTTATTTCCAGATTCACTCATAGACTCGTTCTTACACTAGAGCTCGTTCACACATGCGCACTCTTCAAAAACGACACTTTCACAATTATATCAATTAAACAGAGTGAAGATTATGTGTACTTGGCGTGCTGTCCGGGGAGAGGCCCGAACCCAGAGTATTCCCCCCGTTGTTGTAAGAGTATAGGACTAGAAGTGAGGAGATGGGGTGATGCTGTTAAACTGTCAACGAATGGAGGCAAGTTTGCTGTATATGCACTTCTTAACTCCTTGATTGGGTTGATGAACAGAGTGTGCTCCACTCCTGTCTAATTATGTTTAATTATCTGAACATGCTCCTCCCGAACTTTGTTAATAAAACATAATTGAAATCTCTTGACAAACTAAAAGTCGTAAATGACATTTGTATGTATTCTATAAGAGACACAGATTGTACTGAATGTCAGTTTGCTTATTTTGCTCAAGATGAGGATTTATTGAGTCCACATGTCATGCAAACTAGAGACTCTTCTTCTAACCACAGGTCGAGATCTGCTCCAAACCAGAACTGTGAATTGCGAATGTTCATTAGAACTATGGTTTCGAGAAACACAGACTCGTTGAAATAATGTTGGATCTTGCGACCATAGTAACGATGCTTTTGGTAAACACACCCCTGAACGAAGATGCTGAGCAACCCTGTTATCTATCATGATTGCCTCGATTTGGCCGGGTGGGCTAAAAGCAGACCGCACACAGCCCGTCCAATCAGAGCTCAGTTGTGACTCCAGATAGTCTGGCTATCACCAGACCAAGCTCAGTCTTTCAAGATTGAACATTAGTCTGGAGAGTCTGCTCTGTGTTTTCTACCGCACAAGAGGCTTGATCAACGGGCGTAGTTCAAATGACTGTACGTAATTGGATAGTCCTTCAACCAATCAGACCAACGATCCGGGTGACGTACTTTGCAGCGAAGACTCCAGGCTAGAACGTGTCAGCAGACGTGTTGGTTTGGAGCGTTGATCAGCAGTTTGCAGAAGCAGCGATGGCATCCAGCGATTGTGCAAAAAAAACATGAAAGTGAGTGGTACAGTATTTACACCAACTCGAGCGATTTGTTTGCGAAACTAAAGAAGCCATTGAATATCGTCGAGAGGTTAAAAGGAATGGGATTGGATTAAATAGCGCGCCAGGTGGATAAGCCAGTTTGTGATTGGTCCCCGCAGATTTGTAACGGCAGGGCGGACTCAAATCGCCGGCTCCAGACTGCAGATCGACCATGTCATGAAATCACACTTGCACCTTGTAGATATTATTACCAATGCAAACATGATGGGATATCAACCATCTCATGCGCTGCCAGGCCAAAAAACTACAATTAATCAGTTTTGACTATAGTGGGCTACAATTAGCCAGTCTGACTACGAGCTAACGTGGCTACGCACAGCTAACGAGCTAATGTGGCTACGCACAGCCTACACACAGAACATATCAAAGAAATGAAACCAAACACCTTGTAATCACAGTTGACTTTGATTACATGATGGGATATCACACATCTCACAAGATATTTTGGAAAATGACATGTAACCAAATTCAATGTTATTTTGGCTAGAAGTGTGTTACTCATAGCCGGACTATATTGGGTTTATAGTTCACAGAGACTGTGAAATGATGGCTATTGCTTGCTGGGTAGGTAGGTGGGTATGTATGTATGTATGTATGTATGTGCGTGCGTGCGTGCGTGCCATCCATCCAGGTAGATTTTTCCCTAAACCTAACTACATTCCTGGGTCTCGTCTACAATCGACGTCCCCTATCTCTCACTTGTTCCCCTAACTAACTTGCTTCCCTAACTAACTTGCTTCCCTAACTAACTTGCTTCCCTAACTAACTTGCTGCGCAGCAGTAATACACAGACAGACAAATGTCCTTTAAATGCTTTAATCACGGTCGGGAGAGTTCTCAGAGCAGGAGCATAGCAAAAATGACATGAAACATTACATAAAATCCCTACAATTTGATTGGTTCTTCATAGACAAGCCCTCTTGTTACTTCATAATCACAAGGTTTCAAGTTTAGACATCTGTCTAGTTTCATTTCCCATATTTGTTATTTATACACTCACACACTCAAAGTCACGAGTTTTCGCCAAAGGGGAAACATATATTTAACATTCAAAAGCATATGAGTGTTGTTCCTGCAAGAAAAACAAATGTTAGTTAAGATTAATTAAAAAAATCCATCCATCCATCCATCCACCCACCCATCCATCCATCCATCCATCCATCCATCCATCCATACACCCACCCACCCATCCATCCATCCATACACCCACCCACCCATCCATCCACCCATCCACCCATCCATCAATCCATCCATCCATCCATCCATCCATCCATCCATCCATCCATCCATCAATCCATCCATCAATCCATCCACCCATCCATCCACCCATCCATCCATCCATCCACCCATCCATTCATCCATCCATCCATCCATCCATCCACCCATCCATCCATCCATCCACCCATCCATCCATCCATCCATCCATCCATCCATCCATCCACCCATCCATCCATCCATCCATCCACCCACCCATCCATCCATCCATCCATCCACCCACCCACCCATCCACCCATCCATCCACCCACCCATCCATCCATCCACCCATCCATCCATCCATCCACCCATCCATCCATCCACCCACCCATCCATCCATCCACCCATCCATCCATCCATCCATCCATCCATCCATCCATCCATCCACCCAACCATCCATCAATCCATCCATCCACCCATCCACCCATCCACCCATCCATCCATCCACCCATCCATCCATCCATCCATCCATCCATCCATCCATCCATCCATCCACCCATCCACCCATCCACCCGTCCATCCATCCACCCGTCCATCCATCCACCCATCCATCCATCCACCCATCCATCCATCCATCCATCCATCCATCAATCCATCCATCCACCCATCCATCCACCCATCCATCCATCCATCCATCCATCCATCAATCCATCCATCCACCCATCCACCCGTCCATCCATCCACCCATCCATCCATCCATCCACCCATCCATCCATCCATCCATCCATCCATCCATCCACCCAACCATCCATCAATCCATCCATCCACCCATCCACCCATCCACCCATCCATCCATCCATCCACCCATCCATCCATCCATCCACCCACCCATCCATCCATCCACCCATCCATCCATCCATCCACACATCCACCCATCCACCCATCCATCCATCCATCCATCCATCCATCCATCCACCCACCCATCCATCCACCCATCCATCCATCCATCCACCCAACCATCCATCAATCCATCCATCCACCCATCCACCCATCCACCCGTCCATCCGTCCATCCATCCACCCACCCACCCATCCATCCATCCATCCATCCATCCATCCATCCACCCATCCATCCACCCACCCATCCATCTATCCACCCATCCACCCATCCACCAATCCACCAATCCACCAATCCATCAATCCATCCACCCACCCATCCACCCATCCATCTCTTTGAAGGATGCCCCTTTAAAAAGTTGTAATGATTTATTTATTTTTTTACTATTTTTAATATATATATATTTTTCCATATTTATGCTGTTTTATAAAAGAAACAAGCCACTTGTAAAAAGCAAGAATGTTTGCAGGCACAATTTCACAACCGCTCATTTCCTCATTACACTTCAGAAACGGGAGATCTGATGGTCGATACCGTGATTTCTCTGATCTTAAGTGTTTGCCTCTCAGTGCTGTTCTACATTATCATTTTCCTCAGTCTGTT